>NW_016183069.1:3031-5681 GCF_001687245.7 Rhagoletis zephyria | reverse complement strand
AAAAGGCTAAAAGCGGTTGAAGTAGTCGACGTTGAGTGTGCATGTGGCATATAAAGAGTGAATGTGCATATGGGAGTAGGTACATGCATGCCTATCTATGTGTTGGAATATTTTTGCATATGGGTGGGTGGGTAGCTTAACAGGAAGGCAGTCAATTCAGCCGCTATGGCGCTGGCACGAACGGAAAGACTCTGTCATCACTGCTGCCGCTGAAACCGAGCGACCGCCTTTGCTGTCATTGTGCAAATCATTTTTAAATGAGCTTTCACGCTCAAAGATAATTGTGCATAAATGCTTCCCGTTGCGGCAAGATTCCTTGCTTGTTTGTATCTGCGCATATAAGCTTACTTTGCCTCGTTTGAGTGCGTTTGCTAGCAACTTTTAAGGACACAAGTGGCGAAAAAACAAAAATATTTATAATGCGAAAAATTATTGCTTTATCACACTTTGCTTATACATACTTTGCTGGCAAACACCCTCACACGCACACAGCAATGGGTATTCATACAAATACGCTCTATGAAGTTAGCGCACGTGCGGTTATGAGCAGTTTATTGGTTAAGTGTAGGTAGCACTCCTGGCTGGCTGGCTGTTAGCGCTCCTGTATGCTGTTGACTGCTTTCAAACTTGTGGGTGTTCTTGTTGTCGCGTATGCGTGGTAGAGGCAACCGGATTGCTGGCGTTGTTTTGGCATCACTTCATGCGTTTCACTTTTAAACGATGCTAATATTGTATTATTATGCTCTGTCAGTTAGATGATTTCCTTTGTTGCTATTAAGATTTATTTAAGATTACCCTGCTTTAAAAATTGTTGCTATTTTTATGTGCAGTTCCAACAAATATGGCAACTTTAGGTATGTAATGGAGTGGAGCATTTTTATTTTTATTTTTATTTTTTTATTTTATTTTTACTTTTAATTTAATCATCCTTTAATTTTTAGATTATATTATAAATAGAGAAGGAAATATGTATTTAAATTTCATTTAATTTTTAGAAAGTTATTTTATTTGTATTTTTGTCTTTTTTAATTAAATTTTAGAAAAATATTTTTTTAAATTAAATTTTTAAATAATTTTTAGAAACATATTTTATTTTAATTCAGTTATATATTTTGTAGTTTGTAAGATTTTATTGTTTGATTATATATTTATATTATTTTAAAAAAACTTTTTTTTTGCATTTAATGCTTAGAAACTTTTTATAATTTTGATTATTATTTTTTTTTTAATATGATTTTGTTTTAATTTTTTAACTTTTATTAAAGAAACTTAGGTATTTAAAAAGTTATTAAAGTGTCCCAGTAAACTTTTAACATTTAAATACTATTTTTAACGGCTATTACTAATCGGGAAATAGAATTCACGACCTTTTTTTCACGACAGGATAGCCGCTTGTCGGGGCGTATGAGTAATTTGCTGACATGTTGCGAAATATTTCAAATTTTCCACTAAATCGACTAGTATATTTACTGATATTTTTTCCATTTAGTATGGTTGTTTCAAATAGTGTATACCAATTGCACAAAGTAATTATTAGCGCAGTATTTACGCAAAAGATAGTTAATAAGAAATACACAAAGGCAGTCAAATGATTTTCAAGTTAATTTTTGTTTGTTATTTTTTTTTTTTATTAAAATACGGTTCATGCTTTAACCAAAACCACGTAGGTCAAACTTTCAATCCTGCATGCAGAAATTAGTAAAATTCAGCAAATTTTCATATCAATTTTGAACTTTTTAATCTGAATTTTTAGAAAAATTCCGGTTATGCAGGTATGTGTTTGTAATTATTTTTTTTTATATTTTATTTATTTATTATTTATTTTATTTATTTATTTTATATTTTATATTTATTTTTTTTTTGCTGACGGCCCTTGCCTTTTTTCAAATAACAAGTGTAATTTATAAAAACCAGCGTTGATTTTTTTATTTTGTTTGCAAACGGTCCTGGTTAAAAAGTTTGAAAAATATGATATAATTTTGTTGCTATTTGCGCTCTTTTAGATCGACTTCAAAAAAGGAGGAGGTTATCAATATGTTGGAATTTTTTATTTTTTTTCAAATATTTTACCGTGAAATTTCTTTGAAGTCATAGAAACATATACATATAGCTTTTAAATAAAATAAATAGGAATGAGATATGTAATAAATTGAAAAAGGTATCTCTTCGTTACTTCAGGTTGAAACTTAAAAGAAAAAAAACAGCATTATATCGCTAAAAGAAAAATAATTACACTAAGTGAGGTATCTTACTTACTTATATTCAAACTTTATTTTCAAATAATTTCATGGCAAAAATAAAAACCTTTATTGTTTCTTCTTTGATAAATGTCATTGTGTTTCCTTGTGAAGTTTATTTGATGTCAAAGCAGATTATTGAATTAAGATGTGAAACGGAAAGTGCGGTACTTATTATTTATTTTTCTTAGTGCACAAACATAAATTGAGTTTAAAACGGATGTACCTTTTTTTTGGCGGAAATTTTTTAAAACATAAACAGAATTATGTGCACAAAAAGAGAAAATAAAAACAGCAATTCAAGTAACCAACTTATTTCTGATTTACTTTAACTTACACAAGCATTTACATAGTACAGTTACGTACATAACTAAATATTTGCATACATACATTCGCCCCCCCACGGCAACATC
>NW_016183069.1:0-2973 GCF_001687245.7 Rhagoletis zephyria | reverse complement strand
CAGCCCCATTTTATATTCAGCGCCAAAGTAAAATTGTGTTCAGTTAATAAAAATTCCACCGGAAGTTATCAATCAGCGAAAAAATATGGCAAAATGAAAGCAATAAAACATTGTTTGACATTTGGACAGCGCCTGTTGCAATTCGTGTCATATTGTATAAGCTGAATAAATCGTACTGAGGTTTGTTTTTTTTTTGAGAGCAAAAAAGGGGGGAAGGATATTATTATAGGAAATCCACAAAAAAGAGAAAGCATTTTTTGGTTATGAATATTATTGCGCTTTTGCAAACGAAAAAAAAAATATATATCCTCTCATAAGTTATATATGCCTGAAGCATTACAGTTTATGACAATATATTTTTTTCGAGGTTTGTATTGATTTTGCATCATTGTGTAAATAAAAGAAAAAAAATTATTTCAACTGATGGGAGTTATACAAAATAAATAGAAAAAAGGAAGTATGTTGGTTGCATAAAAAAGTGGCCCAGTTTAATTATCTTTTTAGTGGAATCGGGTTGTTTTCAAAGTAAAATTAAAAATATAAAAAGTATCCGCTACTATCCTCTTCAAGGATTGAATGGAAATTGTTGCATATCAGTCTTAGTCAAGCGTCACTAGTCAAAAATTTGACAACTTATGTGTGGTCTTAAGTAAGTAGATATCATAAATATTCCTGCCTATAATTTCTACTCAGAAAGCATAAATGCTTCTGCCTAAATGTTGTGATATTAAATCTGCTTTCGATTCGCAACTGACTCGCTCTCTTAAGCTCTGCTCTAATCACTTCAAAAAAATTTGGAATAGGAAAGCCGCAGCTAATTTAGCAAGCAGCCATGAAAAGAAGCGAGTTTGTTTGAGGCAACAAGAATTTATCCGACCTTCTTTCATTAAGTGAAATAAATATTAATTTCTTGGCTATGATTTCGATAACCGAATAAGTGAGTGATAGCTTTTGCTGGCAGCCTTTGAGTCTTATAAAAAAGGGAAATGTAAATTCAGATAAATATTCCAAAAGTTGAAGAATCACTGCACCCTTAATAAAAACTTCCATTGAACCAAGTCCAAATTTGAAAGAAAGATCTATCTTTCCCATAGTATCACGTAAATAGCGGAGAGCTCGTTTGTGGCGGTAATCTCCTTTATGGCGGAATTCGTGAATATCGCCTCAGCCAAAGTTTCCACTAAAGTTAGTTTAACCAAAACCCGGCCACCGGGAACGCCTTGGTATGCTTTGGTGCAATAGAACATGAAGAAATATTGCTTAGCAACATTGTTGAGAAACATTGTCCCTTGGCCCTATTCTAACTGTCGTCCACGGCATTGGAATATTAGATGAAACTCTTTTGTAAGCGCTTCAATATACAATTTACACACGTACTCTCTTTATGTACGATCAACTAAACTAAATACTAAATTAGCATTTAGCACGCCAAAAAGTATGCAATAATGATGCTGAAGCATATCTGTAGTTCTCAAACGACGTAAATTATATTATTTTTATGACGAAGGAGGCTGAAATTTCCCAAATTAGCTCATTACCCACCACTCAATCAAAATGGTATACATTTCCTTTCATTTAATCGTCATAAAGCTCATTCGTATCACGACAAAGAGTCATGTGCTCATAAAAAATATACCTATCCACTACGAGTACTCACGAATTCTTACAAGCTTAAGCAACATAACAACGCAGTTGGCAATACCAAAAGTAAAATACTTTCTCGCAATTCTTTTAAATTGCCTTCATCAGCATTTTATTTCTAACTTCACCTCAAAATTTTTCAAGTTGATAACTTCTTAAAATACATACTTATGTATAAATATACACAAATAAGTTATTCGGCCGTTGAAGTACCTAAGTACGTACATAAACCTTCAATGAACATTCCTACATATTTTTACTGTGACCACAGCTACACTAAGTAAATTTTTCCATTCAAAAACAAAACTTTTGCGGTTCTTAGCTCTTTTAGGTAATATTCAAATAAAATACGAAAACTGTAATGTAATTATGTACAAATATATGTAAATACTTATGCATCTAATAAAAAAGGCAAGCAACCACTTGGCTCTCGGAAAGGTACTACGTATTTGCTTTGTTAAGTGTTTGTTGCTTTAAGGCCAAAGTAGCGGCTGCCAAAAGCTGTGGATAAATTTTATTACTAACCTATTTATGGTGTGTTTATTTATTTTTTTTATTCTTTTTATTAGCAAGACTTGCAAATATTTTGCTTTTGTGTACATATTTGTGCTTTTATTTTTTAGAAAAAGGGCAGTCGATGTTTATGTGAGGTAACCGTGAATTAGCTTAAATATTTGCTTTCTAATTAAATAAGGAGTACCTGCCGCATTAAGAATGCAAAATAAAATAAAAAGCAGCAAAGTAAAAACGAACAAAAAAATATCTTATTTGAATAGGCAGATGTACACAAGTCTATGTTCGTTTTTGAAAAATTGCGTTCTAGGCGAGTTGAAGAGACTTTGTAGGTTTAACGAATTCAAATTATCTTTTGCATTACTTATTCATAGAAATTTAAAATTTTCCAAATACTCATTAATTTTATTCATTTTTTATATATTTCTGCATATATGTATCTACTTAAAAGTTTTAACTTTTTGCCCGCTACAACTTAATAAATCATTTTTTGAATTACTTTCCATCTATGTACATACATATGTACTTGCAACATTTTCTCAGCCAACGTAACTTGTGGTATCCATAAATAAACGCAAGCAACGCAATATATTTCGTATACAATTTCATAAATAGAAAATTCAAGCTATTTGAAATTTATAGCATTTCAGCATGCAGTATGTATGTATGCACATACACCACATAAAAATGCTGAGTCCCCAACGTATCTGTGGGCGAAATTGTAAAGTAGTAACTACTGCAGCACACACACGCAGACACAATGATATATTTATGTACATACGAGTATGTGTACTGCGCGAAATTGCATGCTATGTGTGT
>NW_016183068.1:0-5682 GCF_001687245.7 Rhagoletis zephyria | reverse complement strand
AGTTCCTATCGGACTAGTTCGTTTTTGGCGATAAAGACCTAGTACGGAAGTAGAAATTTGATTCACTAGTCCGCGGTTTCCCTACATGGGTTGTCATAGGTACACACATACATACATATGTCTTTATGCTATAACTATGTCTGCTAAAGGGCAAAGTAAAAATATTTTTATTCAACCCGCAGACGACTTACATACTTACATATGTATGTGAGTAACTATTGTTGAACAATTTTCCGCCCTACAAACCCACACCGGCCGCCCACTGGGGATGCATTTTTCTGCAGTTCGCGTAAAATAAATGAAAATTACAGAAGAAATAGCAAAAACAACTCTTATTTGGCAATACGTTTATGCATGTATGTATGTATGTCTGTACTTTAGGGTGTCTCAGAAGATTTCTTTTGACGAATTCGATACTCGAGGCTATGGAAAAGAATTTGGGCTCAACGTTTTGCGAAGGCTTCCTCCTGGAATTAGATATTATCCCTTCACAGCAATCCCTTTCAAGAATTCGGACCTTATAGGGCTTGTTAAAGGGAGATCATCCAAGTTTCCCTGAAGATTGCCACTTTTTTTAACCTGGTTACCTCCTTTTCAAGTGGAGGAATGCGTGTTATCACACCAAGTCCATCCGTTGGATAGGTGCCCATATCTCCTTGGCCACACAGGCTAGCTTACTCAAGGTGGCACCCGCATTCACATTCTCAGCTTTTGGCCACTAGGCCAGTGTCAATATGTAATAACGGGTTTAACGATCATATTGAAAGACAAATGCTTTAGTTAGCTTTCCTTCGTTTGTGAATGGGACAGAGGTGGAACTCAATGGATTTATTGACAACCTCTTTCAGTACACCAGTCTTCCTTTAATCGGAGCGCAGCCTGAAATCAGGCGCAAATATACTTAATCCTTATTGCTAGCCAACAACTTAGAATACTAGGTCATCTGCATATCCATACCCTATTGTTTATTCATGCCAAAAACATCAACGGAGCTCACCTCTTTAAAGAAATATTGGTGTACCGTTTAACCTCGACATCGCAAAACTTCCTCAGCCCTCCACAAGGAGTTTCACTGATCCCCTGCGTAGTGTTTTTAAGTAAACGTCTACTTCTTTGACCTTTCCGGCAATTTTTGATACAGCACAGAGCCTCAACAAAGTCTTAAAATTGTTTGCCGACATAACTAGGGTCAAATATTTACCAAGAAACGTTGCTGGCGACATATAGGGTCAGTCTGCTGACCAGAGACTAGTAACATGCAGTGTATGAAGCTGCAGACCTGTTAAAATACACCAATGAGATGCCTTCTCAAGACACCACCTTTACATCTAGGCCGCAATGACACGCGTCAAGGAACATAAAAATCTTTATGCACAGCAAGTAGGTGGGCTGCTAAGAGGAAACATCTACTTACTAGACTCTCTACGAACTCGTGAATAAGATCCAGACTTATATCGCACAACCAGTGGACTCAACGTTGTACCGAAAGGCCTTAAGCAATACTAAACGAGAAATAACGACCAATTTTACCAACTCTCGTTCCGTGAATGCCATACTCGAAGTTCAACCACCTATCAGAGCAGACGAAGAGCTACAGCAGCATCGAACAACCCGCATAACTCTGGCATAGTTAATTTCCGTAAACAGTATACACGGTTAAACTTTTTTCCTTATTTAAACTGCACCCTAAAATACCCAATGAATGTACATACACGACACCAACCATCTCCTTTCTTGCTTCTATTTAACCCAAATTTAAAAAAACCAAACGGCTGATAGACTAGCCAATTTAGACAAGGGTTAATAGTTTCACTACAAGAACGAAAACGAACGTCTAGGCGTCACAGATGATAGTAAAGAAAAGGGCAGGATGCACACTCGATAACTCGTAGATGCCGAGCTAGTTGCCTCACGAAATTTAACGAGTAGACATCTTTGTCCCGAACTAGCCCCAAAATAGTCTCGAACTTGACCAGAAGTGGTCTCGAAAAGTCCTGAACTGGTTCCGAACTAGTCTCGAAATGATCCCAGAAAAGTCCTGAGAAGGTCTCGAACTAANATAGGGTCAGTCTGCTGACCAGAGACTAGTAACATGCAGTGTATGAAGCTACAGACCTGTTAAAATACACCAATGAGATGCCTTCTCAAGACGCCATCTTTACATCTAGGCCTCAATGACACTCGTCAGGGAACATAAGTATCTTTATGTTCAGCAAGTAGGTGGGCTGCTAAGAGGAAACATCTACTTACTAGACTCTCTACGAACTCGTGAATGAGATCCAGACTTATATCGCACAACCAGTGGACCCAACGTTGTACCGAAAGGCCTTAAGCAATACTAAACGAGAAATAACGACTAATTTTACCAACTCTCGTTCTCTGGCATAGTTAAGTTCCGTAAACAGTATACAAGGTTAAACTTTTTTCCTTATTCAAACTGCACCCTAAAATACCCAATGAGTGTACATACACGACACCAACCATCTCCTTGCTTGCTTCTATTTAACCCAAATTTAAAAAAAACCAAACCGCTGATAGACTAGCCAATTTAGACAGTGTTAATAGTTTCACTACAAGAACGAAAACGAACGTCTAGGCGTCACAGATGATAGTAAAGAAAAGGGCAGGATGCACACTCGTTAACTCGTAGATGCCGAGCTAGTTGCCTGTCACGGCAGTAGATAATGAAGCTATACAAAGCTGCGATTGATAAAATGGCTCGCTTCAAAGTTGTTATAGCTTGAGATAATGGACTAAAGTAGGAAGTCTCGTCTCGAAACTAACGAGCGACCGCGAGATGAATATTTTCTTACACTTATTTGAAACGTAAAACTGATCTGATCTGTATTCTTGAATGTCATTGAAAAATTAAAAATGTATGTTTAATATGCTACAGCTCCAGTCTGTATGCAACGAACATGCCGATTGTTTAAATTTTGTAGTATGCAGATTATTGTAGAGCGAACCCCGTCCATTTTGGAATGGAACGCCCCATATGTATGTTATTTAGATCAAAAGTAAAATTTTTGAGATACCCCCGATTTTTTTTTTTTGAAGAGTAGGGTGAGTACTCAGGTACTCACGAAATTTAATGAGTAAACATCTTTGTCCCGAACTAGCCCCAAAATAGTCTCGAACTTGACCAGAAATGGTCTCGAAAAGTCCTGAACTGGTTCCGAACTAGGCTCGAAATGATCCCAGAAAAGTCCTGAGAAGGTCTCGAACTAGGCCTGAACTGGTTTGGTTTTTCATTTGTAGGTACTACCTCGGAATTCGTCTTGGTGTATGCGTGAGGATTTACGCAAATTTTACCCATACCGAGAGCAAAGATGTTTCCACATTAAAAATTCTCTCTCCTATGATCTCGTACACCCTAATGTACAAACATATTTGTAAGTAAGTACATAGTATGAGCATATACCTTATGTGACCACCGTTGTGAGGTGTGGCAAGAAGCGCGTTGGTGGACAGCCATGCATGATATGCAAGCAGCGAAGCATTAAAGTGGAAACAACGGTAGCACCAGCAGCAGTGGCAGTAGCAGTGCGAGCTGCATGCTCGACAACGGCGTTTAACAAAAAACAAAAATACAATAAACAAAAAACAAGAAAGCGCGCAAAAACACAATATGACTGAAACACAGTAATTTTAGCGCTTAACTTCNTTGTGAGGTGTGGCAAGAAGCGCGTTGGTGGACAGCCATGCATGATATGCAAGCAGCGAAGCATTAAAGTGGAAACAACGGTAGCACCAGCAGCAGTGGCAGTAGCAGTGCGAGCTGCATGCTCGACAACGGCGTTTAACAAAAAAAAAAAAATACAATAAACAAAAAACAAGAAAGCGCGCAAAAACACAATATGACTGAAGCACAGTAATTCTAGCGCTTAACTTCTCCACATGGTCTTGCACATACACACTTGCACTTATTATTATCACTAACTCTTCTTATTGCTACGGCTTGCAATCGAGTGAAAATGCACGCACCCGCATCCGCCTGGTGCAACACTCGCTCATATGTATGTATGTATGTAACGTAGAAAGTTGAGCTGCTTTAAAATGTAATTGTAATGGCAGTGCAGTTAAATTTGCTGAACGTGCCATAGGGCCGTCAAGAATTACCGTTACAATTGGCATTCGCCATATGGCTTTATATGGACGCTACTGATATACTGATGCTATTTCCGTTGCATATTATGCATGTAAATACACGTGTATACATATGTATGTGTGTATGTACATATATAGCAGCGAGGTATAGTGGTTGCATCGTTACAGCATATTATTAAATACTATTGCATACATTTACACATGCATGCTTACACACATTTGTACATACATACATACATATTTATATGTATGTTCATGCTGCAATTTTCCAATAAAGAAATGAAATTCTCGACACGTCGCTCAACAAGTGTCTCAGCCGGCGGTATTGTGTTGAACAAATAAATTGTATGTATAACGACAAGAAAAAAAAAAATGGTGTAAATGGGTGTCCCCAGCAGCATTAAAAATAGAAATGCACATAGTGTGAAAATAAAGTATAAGCATCGTGTTGTGCTGTTGATTGACCTCGTCTATTTGCGATTATTTCACGCTGCGCTCTGGCTCTTTGAAATATTTATTTTGCTTTTGTGTTTGGTTTTGTTTTTCCTTCACACTTTGATTGTTGCATATTTCAAGGCGTTTTCACACTTTATTAAAACTGAAAAAATCTCTACGCTAATGTAATGTATGAAATTTTATATATGTATGTATGAATGCCGATGTTTAGCACAAGAGGCAAATATTGGTGTAGTAAAAAAAAAATAAATCAAAAGCGCGCGATTCATTTCTATTTCGCTTCAGACATCAAACATTTGTATACTTCTTAGTAGTAACTCTAGTATTAGTCTCAGGCTTCTAATTTATGTTCGCCTTCTTATTACACTTCGTATCCGTATTCGTCTTCTTATTTGCATTCGTCTTCGTCTTTCTGTTCGTCTACATATTCGTATTGGTCCTCATACTCATCTTAGTCTTAATCTTCGTTTTCATCTTAAAGCTTAAACAGACGGCAGCGTTGATCCGGATTAACTCGCACTTAATCCGGATCAACTGCAGTTAATTCCCAAGTTGATCCGGATCAACGCTGCCGTCTGTTTAAGCTTTTAGTCTTAGTGGTCGTTTTCGTATTCATTTTCGTCTCTGTATTCATTTTCGTCTCCGTATTCATTTTCGTCTTCGTATTCGACTTACTATTCTTCATAGTCTTAACCTTTGACTTCATCTTAGCCTTAGTAGTCGCCTTCGTCTTCCAATTTGCCTTCGTATTCATATACCGCTCCATATGCGTCTACGTATACGACCTCGTATTTCTTCAGAGTCTTATCCATCGACCACATCGTAGCTTTAGTAGTCGTCTTCGCCTTCATATTGGTATTGGTCTTCGTCCTTCTTTTCGTCTTCATCTTCGTATTCGCTCTCGAATTCGCCTTATGCTTAACCTTCGCCTTCGTCTTAGCTTTTGTACTCATATCCGTCTACGTATTTGACTTCGTTTTCGTCATAATCTTAACCTTCGACGTGATCTTAGTCTTAGTAGTCGTCTCCGGCTTCTGCTTTTCGCCTTCGCATTCATATTCGATTCCATATACGACTTTGTATTCGACTTCGTATTCATCTTTACATTTGTCTTCATCC
>NW_016183067.1:0-5682 GCF_001687245.7 Rhagoletis zephyria | reverse complement strand
TAAAATAAAATAAAATAAAATAAAATAAAATAAAATCAAGTAAAATAAAGTAAAATAAAGTAAAATAAAATAAAATAAATAAAGGATATACTGCTTAAATAAACGTTTACCGAACACCGGTATCTGAATGCACCTGCACCGTTCTACTGACGACAAATCTCTATCGTTTGTTGATGAAGTTGAACGTATAAAGGACGCAATTATCAAATCATCTAAGCTCAAGTGGGAATAACTGACATAGAATAATAGTTCTGAAATAACTTTTTTGTTAGTTGGAAACTCTATTCAATATACTTAAAAAAATCGCCTTTTTTAGTAGGTACACTAGAACAAGGTAACATGATTTTTTTTTTTAAGTTTTGCTTTTTCCATGTTAGCGAATAGAAATTTCTGAACAGAAACATAAGTTTTTTCGACCGATCTCAGAATGGTGTTGCCTAGAAATTTGTATAGAGAATGAGTTCTCCACTCTAAATAGCAAAAACAAATCTGTACAAATGTACCAATCGCGTGATTTGGCCTTGATTCAAAGTGAAGTTAAATGTTGTGGCTGTAGCTGATTGCGCAACAATCCATTCCTGCCAGTATCCAGGTTGAAATCCCATTAGGAGGAATATTTAATTTTTATTTTTTTTCTCGGATGTTCTTAATAACGAAAAATCATCTGTGAAGTGCACAACGAAATCGTGTTCAAACGAAAATATATCCAAAAATAAATCTGTTTAAAGTAAACAAAAGGTCGTTTGGCGCAAATTCGTATGTGTTTTGGGTTTAAAAGAAAGATATTTCTTCAACGGAACAGGAAGCCTGCACGACGTTAGCGACAGCTTTGAAGATTCTACTAACTATAGAAGTTTCGGTTGCTTCTATCGAGTGGTCATTCAACAAAATCAGCAATGAGTAATAGTGGCTTCTATTTTCCATATAAATTACTTAAAAAAAAATAATTGTTTTCAACTTTGGAATGTATTTTCTCGTCTTTGAATTATCAAACTGAAAATTCCGATACACATTTCTGTAGGAAATTATACGCTCTACAAAAAACGTCTCGTATAATTTTTTTGATAAAGCTACTGATTTAACGGTTATTGAAACTTAAAATCAAATGTATGTATGTCATTATTACAGTTTTTCTCCTATTTTAGGTAAAATAATTAAAATTATCATTAAAAATTGCAAAATTTTTAACAAAAATCCTGCAATCTGTAACTTCTTGTTAGTAAAAGCTTTTAAAATCATTTCTAGTGAAAAAATGATTAAACAAAAAAAACGTTCGAACATTACTCAATACCATAGAAAGGATTTTAGTTAATTTTTCCCCGAAATGGGGGGGATTTTTAGTAAAATTAATATGCAAGACTTATTAAACTTTACAATTTCAATTTTAAATGACTTCTATTTTGGATACCTTAAAAGAACTTTAATTATTAATTTAAGTACACATGTATGTATGTACTTGTAAAATCTGGAAATTTACTCTTAAGTGAGGAATTGGTAAATATTTTAATTTTTTTCGTCTATGGAGACGGCGAGAAAAGTAGCCAACAAGCCAGTAGCCCTTCAACGTAACTCAAGTGTTCACTTAGTATGGCAAGATCATTCTTTACTCACTCGGTAGCGACGGCGAGACGGCGAGACGGGACGACCTCCAATAGCGAGTTAGCACACACACACAGTCATCTCTCCAAGTGGCAAGCGAAGTTTCTGACGCGTCGCGACGTTGAAATGTTGACGCTGTAAGCAGATTGTAACCACATTACAAATAATCATATAGGACAAATCGCACATTTGCTGCAAGAGTGTCATAATAAAAAAATTAAAAATGTAGTTAAGTATGCGAAACGACCGATTCCTGTTCTTCTATGTTGTGTAAAATTGCATAGCTGTACCGATTGCCAGTAGCTCCCCTATTTTGACTATGTGAGCTTTACTTTTCTAAACTATAATTGATGAAAATGCCTCATTTTCGCAACTATGTTCCAATTAGGCATTCAACCATGGTTGGGCATATTGAACAATTCCATCCATTATAGTTTAGAAATAAACGAGACTCTGATGCTGTGGCTTGATGCATATCTATATATTTGAACACACTCCATTTGTAAGTAAGTTCAAAACTTTAAAGCTGTTCTTCTGTTTCTCGAGTTTTTGATTTTTTGGATTATGACACTCTTGCAGCAAATGTGCGATATGTATGTGTGTGTGTCTGTATGTACTTACATACATATGTATGTCAGTACGGATGCACATATCGCACATCGTCTTCAAAAGGGGCACAACTCAAAATTACACGTTTGTCAGAAAATGCGAAAAACTGTTTCTTAGCACATGATAATCAAGACAAAGGAGACTTTAGCTTGGGTTTTTTTTACAAATTATAACAAAAAAAAAGCGTTGTAAAATTGCTCCACCTTTTGTTGAAATTAAGTAAAAGCTCTGTGTACATTTTTAGAGCGAAATTTAAAAAATGCCAAATTTTGAGATGTGCCTCTTTTGAAAATGGTGTGCGGTATCTACATACCTACGTTTGCTCCAAGAGCGTAAAAAATCTGGTAGCAACAAAAGCGTAAGCAATCTTAAAGAGCCAACAGAACTTGAAGTAGCAGTTAAACAGCAACACTGAAATAAACAACAAACAATATCAAGTAGCGCATTTTCCACTTTTACTATTTACTTATGATAATTCGAGAGCAAGCGTAGTAGTCATCACCTCCATACGTGCATTTGTAATTTGTATGTATGTATGTACATATGTATGTAAGGAAATCATAGAAGTTGCTGCCAACGGCATCACCAGTTTGCCGATGTTCCATACCGATTTAATGGGTACGGAAGAAGGCACGGCGAACTGACATCAACCCAGTTGGAAAAAGATAATGGGTGAAAATGGAGCAGGGTAATCGAGAAATCCACCAATTATGTAGAAAAATAATAGATAATCATAATTCTTAACAAAGAAAAGTCATTGGTGAAAAAAGCATACATATGTTTATGCCGCATGTGCCGAAAATTAAAGAGTGATCAAGAGTGATCTGATCGTCAATGTTTGATAGAAAATCTCAAATTAAACTCCCTATTACATATTTTGCAAATCCGCAAAGAAGAGAGGCAACTGGCGAAGCTCTTTTATCTCGGCCCAAACCGGCAAACGGTTGTAGTGCCAAATAACAAGAAGATATATTTTTGTATGTCTTAAATTGGACATGCAAATTGTATATAAAGGAAGTACATAACAAAATTAAAAAATATATGCCTCTTTTGGCTTTTTTCAAAGCTCATTTTGCCTTTTTTCCATTTAGGGTCAGAACACCTACAACCCCCTATGGAGTATAAAAACCAGAAAAAAATTAATGTATTTTGGCGCGGTCAAATGCCGTTTTGTTGATTAAAATAAATGGTAGGAAAGAGGTCATTTTGGTAGGTTTTGGAACCAGTTCTTGGTAGGAAAGAAAGTTTTTCAGTGGTAACCCTGGATTGTAGTCGTTTGACTGCACACCCATCCTACTAGCGTGGATTCCCATCAGGCAATGCCCGGTGAGAAACCCCATTAAATGCCGGGGCAGTGGTCGTTCCAAGCGGAGTAGGGGGTTCGTCTAATCTTGCTAAGATCGGTGAACTCCATTAAGTGTGAATTTTTTCACACATTTATTTTACTTGTAATCCAAATACTTCGAACTTATTTTGCCTTACCGATTTCTAAATAAAAGTTACACATATTTTTAGCAGTTATATTTTAATTTTGGTCATGATTTCCGCCTAACAGGAAGTGTTACTGTAGAGAAAATATGTGTGAAATAAATGCGGATTATCCGTTATTTTTTTCTTAATTTAAAAATGGTGAACCGTTTTTTTTTTTAATTGACATTTTTCGAACAACTTGAAAACCGGTTTTCACAAAAGCGAATAATCCAAAGCAAGAAGAGATCTTTTAAGCTTAAATGGGTCCAATTATAATTTATGTATAGAAAGCCTGTTTGTTGGTATGGTCGGAATTAAACCAAATCGTATGGTCCGTTTGGAGAAGCATGCAAGTGTTTACATATATATGTACGTATGTATAAACACATCCATATTCATAAAAAATATGCTGCGTGTGCGGACAGGAAGCTNGTATAAACACATCCATATTCATAAAAAATATGCTGCGTGCGGACAGGAAGCTGCGCGGTGGGCATTGAAAGCATGAAAACGCGATTAAACACCTCTCAATTATTTGGATGCACGACTCGCTTCTTATGGGCATTTATTTATTATGTGAATCGAATTGATAACATTTACATTAAAGGACCACAGCCGTTAAGTGGAAACTACTCTGGTAGCCACAATTGTTAACTACTTACATATGTATGTATGTATGAACGAACGATTAGCATCAACGCACGACAAGTTGGCGTATTACGCAGTTGGAATGAGCGCCTCAGCGTCGCTGCGTGTCCATACTTGACATTACATACGTATGTACGTACATACATACATACAGTGTGACTCACGGCAGTGGTATCGTCGCCACCTCGGACGCAATAAATAAACGTACGTATGTATGTAGATATGCACTTATAAATGCACATACTTGCAGTCATACAAACATACATACATACATATACATATATGTACATGCCCGCATAATAGCCATAAGCACCATGCAGTTTTTGAAACATTTCATTTACAAGACATTAGGGCAGTCATGCCCAGCGCAATATGGAATTCTGCCAGCGCAGGGCACTTGCCTATGGAGTTCGGTCAACGTTGGGCAAGACTGCATTAGGGCCTTCAGCACTTGCAACAAGTGTGATGCTCAAGTACATTGAGTGTTATGTACAGTTCCGTTTAGCAGAATAGACTCAACTTCCTCCAGTAGATATAATTTGATCGTTCAACAGAATAGTTTCCGTGCAATTGATTTCTGATTAAATAAAAAGGGGGCATTTTTTATTATACTAGTATTATAGATTTTGAGACTAGGAACACGATTCCACTGTTCCAAATTCGAAAAAAAAATTTAACACCTAAATTTAAAAAATGCATTATTTATTGGTTTTTTTTTTTCTATTTGCATGCAGCTGTGCATCCTTCACTAAATTTTATATCCCACGAACAAGAAGTGCAATTCTAGACCTTTAATTTGAGCCAAGGTAGAAGCCTCTAGGCCCTCTGAGAGCCAAGTTATAACAATTTTAAACCAAACTTCGAAACTGCTGTACTAGTTTTTACTCCGTAATTAGAAAAAAAAAATTGCGTAAAATGTCGAATGAAATTTCGAAGTTTAACTTCAGAATCGTAATAATTTAGCTCTCAAAGGGCCTGGGGACTTTTCTACCTTGGCTTAAATTAAAGGTCCTGAATAGCACTAAAACTGGCTTGTTATTCGAGATATATAAGATTG
Organism: Rhagoletis zephyria; assembly: GCF_001687245.7. Classification (NCBI taxonomy): domain Eukaryota; kingdom Metazoa; phylum Arthropoda; class Insecta; order Diptera; family Tephritidae; genus Rhagoletis; species Rhagoletis zephyria. The sequence goes on along the minus strand of NW_016183067.1, from coordinate 299 downwards.
TATGAAGGATGCACAGCTGCATGCAAATCATAAAAAATGCAATAGATATATAATGCATTTTTCAAATTGAGGGCTTGCATTTTTTTTTCGGTTTTTAAACAGTGGAATCGTGTTTCTCGTCTCAAAATCTTTAATATTAGTATAATAAATAATCCAAAAAAAATCTTTTTTTAATATATCCGTCGGATTTTGCTCTTGTTTTTTCGAAGAACACTATTTTTTACCAATTTTTTTAAGGTCAAGAAGTGACTGTGGCTCAATGGCAATATTTTTCCTTGAAAGGCAATTACATTAGCTTT
>NW_016183066.1:0-5683 GCF_001687245.7 Rhagoletis zephyria | reverse complement strand
TTTTTTTTTTAAACCTTCTTTTTTGTTGTTGTTGAGTAAAATTTTTATTGTCATATTTTTAGCCGGCTGTGGCATTGGCTGAGTGCGAGCTTGTTGTTAGCACACAATAGAGATTCTAGAAACTCGTTAGAGATAGTAAAAATTGAATATTGTGAGTCTTTCATGGAACTGATAGTTTAATACTCGCAGAGGGTCATACGACATTTTCATGCGATACAAATGTACTATAATTTATTTACCTGAATTAAGAGCTGACGTGAACCATTATGCAAATAGGAACAGTTCCTGTGTATACTGTTTGGACTTTAGCTTGTAAGTTGAAGTTTTGCTATCTTATTTTATGAAGGCTTTTCTTGTTGAAAGGTTATTGAAGTGAAACTTTTTTAGAGGCGGTTGGTTGATTGGGCGTAAATTGGCAAATTAAACGGAAATGGTGCAACGGAAATGGTGCATGGAAATGGTTGGGACTGAAACAAGTGCTTCATGTGTGTATGTGTATGGTATTTATTTAACTAAAATTTGCTAATAAAAGGTTAAAGAATAACACTTAGAAAAAGGCCAATACAAGAATGAAAGTATAGGTGACTACGTACATAAATAAAGAAAAGGATAAAGGCAAAGGTAAAAACAAAAACAAAAACCAAGATGCGTAAAAATAAAGGCAAAAATGAAGACCAAGGTAAATTTAAACATTTTACTTATATGTAAGGGAAAAGGTGAAGGGGAATATGTAGATGAAGAAAATGAGAAACATAAAAGTAAAGACAAAGAGGAGGACGAGGATACCGATAAAAGTAAGGATCAAGAAAGATTAAAATAAAGGAAATTAAAGAAGAAAGGAATATAGAGAGAGACACAGAGACTCAATCTAGGAACTATTTTGGAATTTTAGAGATTTTCGGGATTCTCGGGACTTATCGATAAAATAGTCGATATTTTTATCGGTTTTGTTATCGATTTTTTAGCAAAATTTTTATCGATATTGTTGACAATTTGTCTATCAACATTTTTGGAACTTATCGCTACAATAATCGATATTTTCATCGATTTTGTTATCGAGTTTGTAATCGATATTTTTAATTATTTTGTTAGCGATATTTTTTATCGATTTTGTTATCGATATTTTTATCGATATTTATCGATTTTGTTATCGATATGTTTATCGATTTTGTTATCGATATTTATCGGTTTTGATATCGATATTTATCGATTTCGCTATCGATATTTATCGATTTCATCACCAATTTATTTATCGATATTCATTGATTTTGTTAACGATATTTATCGATTTTGTTATCGATGCTTATCGATTTTATTATATTTGTATCGATTTTGGTATCGATATTTTTATCAAGTTTGTTATGGATATTTTTATCTATATTTTTATCGAGCTTGTAATAGATTTTGCTACCAATATTATTATCAGTTTTGCTATCGAAATTTTAGTCGAATTTTTCACTGATTTTGTTATCGATATTTTTATCGGTTTTGTTGTCGATGTTTTATTGGATGTTACCATCAATTTTGTTATCGATAGAGTTTAAAGATAAAAATGTAGATAAAGGAAAACAGAATAACATAAATGTAATTAGAACGAACAGGGGTAGAGGTAAGGATCTAGATAGAAAAAATACCAAAAATATAACCTTAAGCAAAAGCAGATGTATAGTATATACATATGTATGTATTTACAGTGAACCCCGCTTAAGTAGCCCCCCCCCCCGCTTAAGTACCTAACCCGCTTAAGTAACCAACATTTTTGGGCAATGTGAATTTTTGAATGAAATCTGAAGAAAATCCCTCTCTTAAGCACCTCCCCGCTTATTTACCCAACCCTCTTAAGTACCTCAACTTTTCGTACCCCATTTACCATTTTACCTATAATTTTCCCCTTTTAAGTGCTCTCTTAAAATTCCTTAAAATATTTACATATCTTGAATCTCAGTGGCAGCGTTACACACCTTCGGCAAAAAAAAATTGTAAAAAATCAACGGTAATTTTTAGCCACTTAAAACTTGCATATTATTACACTAAAATTGAATGGGATATAAAACTGTATACTCAAAAAACAAATCTGAGAAAAAAATTTTAAATTTTGACGGATTTTTTTTCTGTAAGTGTTCTATAAAATCTTAAGCTTAGGTTTACATGGCATTTGTTAGGGAATGAACTGTGTTTTAATTGAAAAATCTTAAATAAATACGTAAACTTCATTAAATGTTTATGTATTATTCAAGGATTTACATATTTATGTAAGTTAAAAAAGTAAAAAGCTGACATTTTTCGTGAGGTACTTAAGCGGGTTTTACTGTATATTGGTTATGAGCAAAAGAAATTTGTATGTAACGTAAGTTTCACTTCTCCAGTTTGGCCCAGGCGCACTTTTTTTTCAAAGCTTATTGGAAATAGATGGATTTCCCGGTATATTGTAATCGTTTTTCAACCTGAATTTTAAACCGAATAGCTTCAAATGAAAAAGAAAGGAGCTTGTGCCATACTATGGAAGTGAAAATTGCATCGATTTATTTGAGTTCGTTTCATAATGCTGACATTTTTTACTCTTTATTTTAGCCTTCGTCTAAGCGTACGTATTCCCATTCGTCTTCGAAATCGCCTTTGTTTTAGTAGTTAACTTCGTGTTCGTGTTCATCTTCATTTTCGTTGTCATTTTTATTTTCATCTACAAATTCGTCTTCGTGTTAATACTCGCCTTCGAATGCGTTTTCGTTTTCGTAATTGTATTCCCTTTTGTGTTTATGTACGTTCGCGTATTCGTATTCGCCAGGGTATTCGTTTTCATATTGGAATTCGTATTTATATTCGTATGAATGTGTATTCGTACATATATTCATCTTTGCTTTACAAGTCATCTCCGCTATCGTATTTTTCTTCATATCCGTAATTGTATTCGTATTTCTCTTCCTTCTCATATTCGTGTTCGATTTGTCTTAGAAATCGCTCTTGCATTCATTTTCGTACTCATTATCTTATTCGTCTTCGCCTAGTATTTATACCCGTTTTGGTGCTCGCCATCTTATTCGTCCTCGTCTTCCTTGTCGACTTAGAAGTTGCTTTTGTGTTTCCTTTTGTGTTCATTCTCGTATTCGCGTGCGCAGTAACTATTCGTATTCGACTTCGTATGAGTCTTCATATTTGTCAACTTAGTACTCTGACAAGTCGTAGTATTCGTTTTGCCTTCATATTGAAATTAGCATTCGAATTCGTCTTCGCTATTGCCATTGCTGCCTTACTAACGAACGCGAAAATAGAAAGAGAGCAAATAATAACACTTCCGAAGAGCCGCATATTTTCGTGGGGATTTTTTAGTTCACTGCCGCCGCCAAACAAGTTTCACTTCAATCTTCCAAAGATGCCGGTCCTGGACTGAATTACAAATGGTGTAGTCACCCTCAATGCATTCAAACATCTCGAGAAATAGGATAATATCCTCTGAAAGATCATGATGACCTGTGTTTGAATGTAAACGGCGATCTCACCGACATTCGTCGTTAAAAAAAAACAATTGACTCACTTCAAAATCTGGACGAAGAAGGTCAATCAGCAATCAGACATCTATAATTTGGGCTCACTAAGCAATTATTGGAGGCAAATCCATGTCATAAGCACGTCAGAAGGTAAACTCACAGATGCCATCCGGACCTTCATCGCACAACCACTGGACCCGACATTGTAAAGACAGGCCATAAGTGACGTTCACCGAGATAAAGCTACCAACCTTATCAACTCTCACCACCTGAATTCCGTCATCCGTGTTCAACCACAACGTGTCAGAAGATGAGACCCGTGTAACCCTGACGCACCCAAAGTTGAGATATATCGGCAGGGTTAATTCCTACTAATCTATACTCGAATATGGCACATCTAGTAGTGGTGTTTGTTTCAGAAAATCGAAGATGTCGAAAAAATTAAATGATCTCGTCAGAAGGAACTTTTTGTGCAACGGCTCTCATGGCTCCACCCTAGATCACAGACTTAGAAAATGATATTAAGAATAAAATTCCTTCACTGAAGTATACCTACCAACTACGTTTATATTTCTGCATCTCGAATTACTTATAGTGAACCCCTTATTGGGAATAAGCTTGTAGCAGGTAAGGGTCTGATACCATTGTTAGACGCTTGATGACTGGTAATAAATCCTGCAAGTTTTATTTCAAGCGAAAGTGAACTACGAAAAATTTGTTTCTCCAGGCTTTCGGAGATTGACTTGCAGTACGGAAAAGGATACGAACCGCCCATACCCTTAAATTCGAAGTGCGTACGAGTATTTACATTCAAGCCACTCATTTTGAACGTTTTAATATCCAGAACTAAAGTCTGCAGGCGTGCTTTACAACTTTAATGCCTTAAACTCTGCAATCGGCAGCAATTACTGGCTTGTAAGCTTTAACACAATGAGTAGTAATAATTTAAAGAAGTGAGTACCTACTTTCTTAGAACAGTAATTCGAAAAGCCGCTGTAGCGAAATGTTTTTTAGCTGCCGAGTCTTTGGTACTAACAAAAAGTGCCTATATATGCTGGCTTTTTTCAGTTATGTTAACAAATGCTCTCTCGAAAGCTCGATCTAACCGAGAAACTAGTTTTTAATTACCAAACTTATAGAATTTTTCGTAGTTCTCAATCTATTTTCTCAGTGGATATCCCTAGAAGCAGGCCTTGGGAAGTACTACAAACTCTGAAATCTTGGATTAATCGTATGCCATTAGCTCAATGCAGGAAATAAAATACGAGTCCACATTGAATGCAACAAAAAAAGAGAAGTTAACTTCTTGAGTTATGCCTTTCTTTAAGGCTTTGAATCCTGATCATGGGCACCGAACCTAAGTATTTTGAATACATTTTGAAGCCCAAATAGAATGATCTCGTCCCATTCAATTTTTATCAATAAGAGCCGGTTAGGTCGGTACTCATACCGGGGCAAAGTAACACAGCAGAAAGCAGAAGAATTTATGAAGTGATAAGATAGAATACTCTGGAGGTGGTGTTTCCTGTTAGAAGTGTTGCAAGAATCCCTTTTGGAGCTTGCGGCCTGGTCTGGGACAGATCAGCTTGAAAAAGGCACATATGTATGTAGTATGATGGCGAAAGCCTTGAATTGCAAAAATGTAAATATCTGTCGGCGGTAAAGGAGCTACCTCGGATGAAAAAGGCTCTATTCTCGATTTCAGTAGGAGTCATGAAGGCTCCAGTGATTTATTAACAATAACTGCCAGTTTTGAAGCACTGTAAGATGTTACCAGGAATACACAGCAGAGTCAGAAAAAAAGCTCGGTCCCTTTTTGCAAAGGATCTTTGAAATTGAGCTCGAGTTTAAATTTCACAATTATCATCATTCTCTTTGACACTGCAAAGTAACAACTTTTAACGAGGGTTTGGACACTGTAAACACTCGAGATCATTCACAGAGTCACAAAAGTCTCAGAGAAAAGCATAATTCCCTTCTTAAAAGGGCACGTCAATATGAGACCCAGTTAGGAGTAAAATTATAGTCTAAAATATGACGCTTTTCTCAGTCCTAAAAAAAAAAAAACAAAAAAACTCTGAGCGCTTAGATAATTAAAAAAATCTTCGCCAAAACTCTACCACTGTATGTATAGCCTTTAAAAAGCTTGCGCTAGTAGCAAAGCAAACAACGAAATTACTATCCCCAAAAAAAAAAAA
>NW_016183064.1:0-5684 GCF_001687245.7 Rhagoletis zephyria | reverse complement strand
TGTGGGTGCGACAAACGTTGCTTCAGTTAGTTAACTCTGCCGGTCAAACATACATACATCTCTCTTCGCTTCTCCCTTTCCGCACTAAAGACAAGTATTGGAGTGATTTGTGTTGTTTACATTAAAAATAGCGGTTTTACGCTGCAACGGACATGAGAATCGAGTTCTTTCTAGAACAATAAATATTTAAGCTTAAGACTTAATAACAAGCCGAGATTGCATTACGCTGCAAGGGTCGTGAATGGCCAAATGAATAATTTCGGAGTGAATGGCATTCTACGCTGGAAATGCTGGACTAACAGTTCATTGCTCTTAATGGGTTGGTGGACAGGTGCTTCATCTTACGCCTTTGTGCAGATTTACTATGTAAGATTTTGGTTATCGTGAAAGTTCATATTTATGGACATTTTTTAGCGGTTAAGGTGGGCCTTAAAAATTATTACAACCATTTGTATGCTGAGTAAATCATATCTCATATGTATATGTGTATGTATATTTATGTATGTATGTGTGTAGAAAATGCCGCACTTACAATTAGATAACAATTACAATATCGATAACGATAACATATCGATAGTGTTAACGACAACAATAGATAAGGCAAAAATAACTGTAACCATACCCCTAACAACATCGATAGCTGTAGCAGTACTTTCATCAAATAAAAAAATTTTATAATCATATTCTAACAACCGATTCTACGAAAGTAATTTAAGTGAAAATTGCTAGCGAAACCGGCTGTAAATATTCTAAAAAATTATTAATAACGAATTATTCTACTCTGTTTGAATGCAAATGTTTGTATTGTCGCAGGAGAATTCTGCTTCATCTCATCACTAAAATTTTAAATTAACAAATGTTGTTCTTTATTTTTATGTTTTTTTTTTGCAAATATTGCAGATAAAAATTCCAAAACTTGTTTCTGATAACAAATTTCTGTTTGAGTATTTAATGTTTTTATCAAGTTATTCGTACTCAAATGGAACATAATAATCAAATTTAGATATTACTTTCCTCTTACAATTTTAATATGCATACATACATACATACATACATATACACGCGTTAGTACTATAGTACATATGTAGATGATACAAACCAGGTTTGATACAGGCTACTGCAATGAATTCTTTGTCAATCAACAATACAAGGTTAGTAAACAAAAAAGAGCTTCATTAACAAAAAAATACGTGGTAATATACTAAAAAAAAGGGTTTGACAAACATTTTTCCACTTACAAATTTATAATAAAGAATGGTATCGAGCTATTGGCAATTTTTGTGATTAATTTGTATGGAAAAGCTAGCTGATATCCACGACTCAAAAAGCCGATAGATAACAAACATTTTAACTGCTGAAAGCTTAATAGATTGGCGCTACGAGCTTCTTCTCCGTTTGGTGGCGGGTGCCTTGATGTTGTCACACAAAGGGAAGGGACCAACAATTATAAGCCGACTCGAACGGTGATTAGAGTTTTATGAGAACTTTCAAAGCAGAAATGCACTAGGAGTTTTTCCATTGCCTGACGAGGAGTAACCGCAATTAGAAAAATTATTTCTTGTTTTTTTTTTTATTTTTTGATGTTGGGCGGAGACTGGGCTCAAACCCCGGCCCTGCGGAAAGCTAGCGCGCGCTACTAACCACTTACACCACAACGGCCGCCAAGGTTTGAACTAACTCGAACTATAAATATGGAACCTCGACGTTAAATACAGATCTTACGAATTTCGTATATCTTAACTCTTGGCGCCACCAAATGGATTTAGTTTTCGTAAGAGTATATCCAGTCGTACCCCCAGTATAAGTTTCTAGTTTCATTAAAATCGCATCTACATAAATCCGGTTTTTCGGAAAATACCGACCCATGCGCCAGCTAGCCGGTTTAAACATAGCCTAGGTCAGTGCCATGGGCCTAAGCAATGTACTGTCCAAATTTGTTTGAATTTCGGTCATTTGTTATTAAGCGAAGTTTTAACAAAAAATACGCGATATTTTTATATAAATATGTATATAAATAGTTATACGCATATACATACCTGCATAAATACCAATATTTTTTACCATCGCAGGTATTTGAACGGAAGTTGCAATATATATTTTGTATTTCAGCAGCATTTCTTATTCAAAACTTGCAATAAACTTTCGTCAAGTTGTCAACGACTGCCTGTATCATTAAGAATTTATATAGAAATAAAAACATGCATACATATGTATTTGAAAGAGTGCTTTTAAATGAACGATTTCAGGCAGAACTTTTTCAGTAAGAGCTTCTTTTTGGAAACTGTATTAGAATATCTTCCAACAGCCCTGCCATTCGAATTAGAGATGCGTGGAAGATATTGGGATCCACGATACTGATTTAAAAATTGCTGGGATGGCAGGTATCAGGTATTTTTGTAGTATACTTTCCACCAAAACATTTTTCCCAATTAAAATTTCGTTAAATTCTAACTTGCTTCGAGGTAACCTACATAACATATTCTATTGAGATATCTTAATGTGTGCTCGACAGACCGACTTGCGGACGATTTCTCTTTTCATTCTGAGTATTTTGCATATATTTACTATATATCTAAACATATATTTCTCGACTTTTCTTTAGCCTGCTACAAACAACAGACGTGCACAAATGCGCTCAAGTATAAAAACAATTTTATGCGGTTTTCATTAAGTAAGGATAGGTAGGAGACTCATGGGAAAGAGTTGCTGATTGACAGCCAATTAGCCAGCTTATAAACGATTCAAATAAACTCTTGCAATTAGGCTGGTTTAATTTAATATGTTCTTCTAATTTTAGAATAAATAAATAAAATTCAAATATCTTTAGGCTATAAAATGTGAGAATTGTTTGTACATTGCAGTGTTTTATGTTGGCTAGAATGTATTTTTTTAGAACAATTCCAAAATTCTACAATACAAAAATTATGTCAAGTTCGTTGCTGAAGTCTTTCGTTTCTACTTTATTAACACCAATTTGATTTCAAAGCCCGAATGGCAAGTTTCGGCAAAATATCGTAGCGCACGAACTCTATAATTGATTTCTCTTCTTCCTATCTGTAATGGCACTAATTAATCTCCAAATCTAACGTCAATATCAAAGACTGGTTCGGTTGTTGTGGAAGAGGTTGTTGGTGTAACTGTCACCACCAGCGGTGCTGGTGTAGTGCTGGGTATTGGAGAAAATGTTTGTTCGGTAGGCAAAGGTGCATTTGTTGATGGTGGAGAATCAGTTGTCGGTTGAATAGCAGGAGCAGAAGTGGTACTAACTAGCGAAGGCGGCGGAGGTGGCGGCGGTGGTGGTGGCGGATATTGCGGCGGATATGGCGACGGAGGTGGCGGTGGACCGCGGTCAAAGCCTGGTGGTCCTGAAGAAACAAAGAAAAATGAGATAAGTGACTGTGGCTGTGAATTTATAACAGTTTCTACCTCCAAAACCTGGTGGTCCATGACCAGGTGGTCCATGACCAGGTGGTCCATGACCAGGTGGTCCATAGCCTGGTGGTCCATGACCTGGTGGTCCATAACCTGGTGGTCCATAACCTGGTGGTCCTGTAGTAAAAATTCAGTATGCATTAATGCTTGCTTTTATATATTTGAGGTAGAAAACGTGTAGAGCGGAAAACTAACCAAAATGCGGCGGTCCTCTATTGAAGCCGGGCGGACCTAGGAAATAAGAATATTAACGGTAATAAATATATTTATTACGTAGCTCATTTCAATAAGTAGTACAACGATGCGCCTTACCTCCGAATGGCGGACCTGGTGGGTAGCCAAAAGCATGGTGACCGTGAAAACCAGGTCCACGCCCCGGTGGTGGCGGATAGTTGTGGAAATCTGATGAGAAATCACTTGTGTAATAATCATAGTAATCGAACGATGTGGTTTGTGGCGGCGGTGGTGGTGGAGGTTGTGGTGGCGATGTTTCTTGTTGATATTTTTGAGGTGAGTTATGTGAGGGTTGGTTAATATAGGAAGCCTGTGGTGAGTACGAATCATATGTTTGTGCATTATTAGAAACTGCAGTGGCAAGTGTTGGTGCTGCTGGTGCTGGTTTGTTGAGTTGAATAAGCGTTCTTGTTATAAGCGGGACTGTTATTTATTTCAAATTTGTTCGGGTCACCAAAACCACCACCACCGCTGCTGCCACTATCCCCATTGTAGTCATTACCCCAAAATTGTGGCGCGCGTTTTATGCGCGCTGGCGCAGCTGCATAAACTTCAGCGCGCTGCGAGTCTTCGGCCACAAGGTCAATATCAGAAAAAGTGCTGCGAAGCGAAATGCCAAAAAGTTGAAGTTGTGAAATACAAAAATAAGCAATATCAGTAAACCACTTACGGATCTGCAATTAGTGGCTTCGCATGCATTTCTGCTATCATCGCCAATGTGGCCACCAGAAGCTTGTGCAAAATAAGAAAATAAAAAACAGTAAGTTGAGCGTTTAAAAAGTGTTCGGCGCGGAAGTCCTTCGTTCAAATGTTTATACTTACGCAGCTAAAGCGCCAACTCATTGTGTGTGTGTGTGTGTGTAATCGCGGTTTTATTCTTAAATTCACTTCGAAAATAGCTACTTTTTAGTCAGTAATTAAACGTCCGCACTCAAACACCACTGAACATCAACTAAACTACAAGTTAATATCGAGAGTAACACATCTCATAGAGATCGGCGAGAAACATAAAACTCATCCCAACGCCGTGTACATTGTCTATAAAATCCATATAAACAATTATCAGCTTAAAATGCAGTCCAGCCATACAAAATTGTGATTGCGTAAATGTGTGTGTGTGCTCATATCGTCACACACGACGTTTTTTTTTTTTAACTTTACTGAGACATTTCGAGTCGGATAAACTGGAAATTAGCATTCGACCTCAGAGCTTCTGCACATCTATTCGAGTTTTGAGTTTTAACATTTCGTTGGTTGTAGATTACCAGTTTAGTATGTTTTTCCCCGAAGTCGCTCCTTTTGTTTGTTGTTTTATTATAGGGCTTTTGTTGCGGCTATTTGCTCTCTGATATATAAAACCAAATTATTAACAATAAGTGGCGTGATTAATATATAACCAAAAATACAACAAAAATTTCACTCATACGCCGAACTACCCAACACATCTCGCATGCATTATACAAAAGTGTGTTAACTAATTGTTTGTAATTTTTGGTAAAGTGTACTAAAAATTTTCATAACCCAAGTACCTAAAGACTTCAGCTTAAATCTGTAGTAATATTATTTATTATAAACTTCAATAAAATCTAATTGAGATATACGAATGTCAAACGAAGCAGCTTTTAGCGATTTATGATAAAGAGAAAAATTTGAATTACTACATTTTCGAATAACATGAACGCTGCGAGAATTTGATTCACAAAACACCAAGCAGCTGCTAAAATGAATGCCATTAATGGATAGTTATTAATTTATCCGGTACTTTAATTTCAAACTATTTTGTCTACTCATGTGTGATGTCACTGTACCTAAATATTTGATTGAAAATTAAGAATAAAACGAAACTTTCCACAAATAACTTAAATTAATCATAGCACATGTGGAGAGTAGTAAATTTAAAATTGTTATGGTTGTGTGAGATATAAAAATATTCTACGTACGCGCAGTACATTTGCCACAATGAAACCCCATAGGTGCAAACTTGCTGCTAAAATTTAGCACGCTTTTGTTTGAAAACT
>NW_016183063.1:0-5684 GCF_001687245.7 Rhagoletis zephyria | reverse complement strand
AGATTTTTTTGTTACCTTTCATTTGGCAAGTTCAATCAAGCCATGCCACTTTCCTAGGATACCGATGTGGTTACCGTTGTGTTCAGAAACTTAGATCGTTGCTGATGGCTGCTCAGTCATCGGAGGACCATAGTATCAACACAAAACTGTTCTACATGAAATTCTTAACAATCCTTATTAAGTACATCTTTCATGAACATCATAGCCACCCCAAAATCAAAATTCGAAAAAGCAGTAAAAAATTGCGCGGTGTCCCCCCTTAAATGAAACCAGTAAACAAAAGTGTACTAGAATGACCAATGGACAAAGACAAAAATTAGCACCCATTACTATCCAGAAATTTTTTCACTCTCGATGTTTTTTTTCATAAGCGAATGTCAACTGTTTTTCTAATCATGTTTTTGTCAGCTGGGCTTGCTTTTAGCGCCCTCCTGGCATTTGCCAAAAAGTTACTAGCGTTTTACCTCAGTTAATCAAAACTGGTATTGACATGTACATTGTGCTGACGTGTACATTGTGCTGACGTGTACATTGTGCCGCTACAGTAACTGTAACCAGCAACAATTAAAAGAAAACACCAAGTTTAAACTTTGTCTTCATTCTTTTTCCAACTTCTCATTATCAACTATTTTTGCGCTATAATGTCTGACTTTGACATATCTTCATATTGCAAAGCAATTCAAGACATTGTCAACGGAGAGTTTGACTGGGAGCAAGCCAAACTTCTCGAAACAATTCTCAATGACAACAAAGGCCCAATCAAAGATGAAGATGAAATGCATTCTTATGTCTACTTTCTGCTAGATCCTAAACGTCTTCATGACTTGTTTAAAGTTTCACCAGAATCAGGAGTGATTGATTTGAAAAAATTTATCATTTTTATTTTGGCTATTTTTTATTGCGGAAAAGGCAAACATAACCGCTTGTTTGACCATGAAAAAATCAAGTTTCCGGTAAGTTTTTTGTGTTTTAAAAATGATTTAGTTTACATAAATTGTGTGTTATTTTAGGATAATGACAAAGAAAAGAAAATTTTAGACATTGAAAAAACTGGTCAAAAAGCTGCTGTGTGCCAGTTCTTTTGTGGTCTTTCGGACACTGAGGCGGAAACCCGAGAATCCATCCTCATAGAAACGCTGGGACTTGGCAACTTGACTAATATCAAAAGAGGTCATTACGTGTCGCCTGTTACACTGTCGTTAAACGATCGCCTTAAATTAGGAGCTTATTGGCTGTATAAGGCTTTTATTTATTTTTCATTGAATGGCACAACTCGCCCTTTGTCAACCCAAGTCAAGTCAAGTCAAGTCAAAAATACTCCTATGTCAACGTGAGTTTGAGTTGTATTTAATTTAGTTTATTAGTTGTGCTGACTAATTATTGGTATTTTTAGCAGTTCATCCAGTTCACAGCAACCTAGTGTTGACATCGTCAAGCCGGCAATCGTTAGCAAAACACTGGATAATGGTGACGACAAAGTGGTTCCAGTCAACAGCAGCAAAAACATCAAAAATGATTTTCCTAACAAAAAGAAAAAGACCAGCAAGTTTTCCACGCAAAGCAACACCATTTTGAATTATTTTAAAGCTAAATAATTTTTGTTTTTTCATGATAAAAATTAAAACTGTTGCTTTTTTGTTTGCTTTATAATTTGTGCAAAAAAGCCCTTACTCAGTATTAAAACAACTTAATGATACGTGTATTTTAATAAGTTTCTTTTGACTAAAATTAATAAAAAAGCAAAAAATTGTCAACTCATTGTCAAAATCATTTTTTAAAAAAAATTGCGAAAGTTGTCGAAAACTGCAAACATTTTTCGAACAATTTTTTTGACTGCTGACTCGGCTTTGTTGCTTTTGTGATTCAACTCTAAACAATCTTTCTTCAGTCGCATCTTTTTCTCTAGCATCAATTTTTGCAAGAATGGCTTCTTCTGACACCGCCTCAACGCTCACTGCTAAGCAAGGCTCATCAAGCAATAAATTTCACAAAATGGTATGTGCGAATGCGTTCATTGTACAATGTACGTCTACGGATAATGTGCGTTGTTGTACAATGTAAACAGTTACATATTGAACAAACTATTTTTAAAATTGGCTGATAATTTTCATTTAGATCAAAGGGATTGAGAAAATTGTTCGTCTTTCAAATGGCAATTGGAACTGTCCTGTTACCAACTGCAAATATAGTGATCGAAACTTTAACAACATAAAGACACACTACCGCACCCATTTCAAGACGTGGAAACCATACAAATGCGTGTGCAAATGCCTGAAAAAGGCACAGTTTGGAAACCGTCTAAACGCAAAAAAGCATCTTCAAAAAATCCACAAAATTGAAAGGAAAGAACATGACAAGTTTATTCAAGAAAACGAAGAAATGATAAAGTTTGAAAATGAAATTTTCGCAAATGCAGTTCGAATTGAACAAGCTCAAGACTTAAGCAAAGCAACTGAATGCGATGAATGTGGAAAATTGGTGCGCTCTCTCAAGGATCACAAGAAACAGGTGCACGATGAAAAGAAATTTGTTTGTCAAGAGAAGGACTGTTTTTTTAAAACTGCAAACAAAAATTCTTTTCTTAAGCATGTAGCTCACGTGCACTACAACATCAACATTTGCAAGTTTGTACAACTGGAAAACATTGACTCTACGATGAAAAAGTTAATTATTGCCAAATTGAAAATGGGTTCTCCTCAAGGAACTTCATTTGATGAAAATGATGACTTAAACGAGAGTCCACCAGCAACCACTGAAGTAAAGCCAAAAAATTTATTCTACTGTAAAGAAATTCAGGAGATTGGCTCTGGACAATTCGACTGGGAGAAAGCCCGACTTATTGAAACAACTCTCAGTGAAAACAAAGGCAAAATCAAAGACAATGATGAACTTTCTTCATTTGTCTATTTTCTTCTTGATCCGAAAATTGCTGACGACCTGATCGGAATGATACCAGATTTTCCAAAAATCAATTTTGAAAAGTTCAAACTTTTTGTTTCTTCAATATTTTACTGCAACAAAGGAATTGGAAAGGAAACTTTTTCAAGTGAAAAACAAACTCGCAATATGGTTTTGTCGGTAAGTTGCTAAATATTAAAAAGTTGTATTTACTGTAATTGATCATTTTAGGGAAACGCAAAAGAACAGAAAATTTTGGAAATTGAACAGTCTGGCAAACTGTCATCAATGTTTCAAATTTTTCACGGCCTTTCTGATACTGAAGCATCAACCAGATCTTCAATTTTAATTACAACTTTAAGCATGAACAATTTGACAAACTCTGAAACAGGAATTTTTAAGTCACCAGTCAAACTAACAATCGAAGAACAGCGCAAAGTAGGAGCATACTGGCTCTACAAGGCTTTCATTGGATTTTCAGTGACGGGAGTTTCTCGTTCATTGGCAAATCCCAAAACTAAAGTAACGTAAGTTTTAAAAAGTTTTTATGACTGGGAACATTGTACACCAATCTACAATGTTCAATAGTGTAAAATGTGCACATGTGTGAAAAAGTGACCAATCTTTTTTATTTTTATTTCTAGGCTGGCATTGTCTAAGGCTAAAAATAAATCGTATCTCAATTTTCCGAATACCACTGCTGTCAAACAAGATTATGACGAAAAGGTAACAAAAAGTTTAGTTTGAAATTTTGAAATTGTTTTCAAAAACATTTTTTAATTTTTAGACTAAAGGCAAAAAACGAAGCTTTTCGGAAACAGATGACGAAGATGACGATAACAAAGATGACGATGACGAAAATGACGATGACGAAGATGACGATAACGAAGAGTTTAACTCTTTTTTCGAATCCAACCGTGATGAAATTTTGGAGGAACACATTGACGAAATTGAGCATGAGCTCGATTTAGTCAAAGTCGCAAAGACTATTTTTGCTACACTGCCCAAAAAAGGTAACTAGTTTTTTAGACTCATTTTTTTAGTTCATGTATTTTTGTTTGTCATTTTGAATAATTAAAAACTTTAAGTTTTCAATGCACCGGGTACATCACTGTACATTTTACGCTGATGAACACGGTACATCAATTGTTAAAACAAAGTCATTGAAAGTCATAGAAAATTGAAACGAGTCCCACTTGGACTTGGAAAAATACCTCTAGACAAGTGTTTGAGTCGAGAGAGGGCAAGTAAAAATCAAAACATAAAACATGTTCACTTACCTGAAAGGAGAGGGCAAAGTTCAGCGGGTTTTCGATGGTGGTGGTGGACTGAAGCACGGCGTTCAGAGAGGCTGAATCAGGTAAGTCGCTGCTGGCCAGCAATTGAGGCCTTCCGCCTCTTTTTCGAGCACCTCGAGAGCTGGCGCCTCTTCCCAGCTGAGCGTGCTAATCGATGGTGTAGGCGTTGACAGAAGAGTTGAAGAGCAGAAGTGAGCTGAGGCTGGTGATGGACCCCCAGGGAATGGCCTCGTCGGAGAGCTGGTCGGGAATGAGGCGTTTCTATAAAGAAGAGGAAAAGTGTTTTAGAAATCGATGATGAAATAGAAATCGAAATCGAACTCACATTTGGCACCTTGTCGTAGATGAAGAACTGTGACTTGACCTTGGCGTCATCGTCGTAAGGAATGTGCGTGCTGCTAATCTGCTCGTACTTTTTAGCCGAGCAGTTTGGCTTCGCAGCTAGCCTCCTTTTGAGCTCCTCTTCCAGCGAGTAGCCTCGATCATCGGCGAGCAGCCCGTCCACCGTCTCCGCCGTGCCGATACGGCGGTCAGCCTCGAGTCGACCCGGTCAAAGAGCGTTTCGGCGAGCGTTTGGATCAGCTGAAGGCGGTCGGCGATCTGCAGGACCAGCTCCTNCCGCCGGTCAATGTCCTCCAGACGAGCCGATACGGCGGTCAGCCTCGAGTCGACCCGGTCAAAGAGCGTCTCGGCGAGCGTTTGGATCAGCTGAAGGCGGTCGGCGATCTGCAGGACCAGCTCCTCTCGGCGGAGGTTCTCCGCGATGGGCGTCAGCTGAAAGGCGGCGGCCATCGAAAACGAGGTCTTTGAGGGTGATAGTTTAGAAGGTGATGATGGTGATGATGGTGATCACAACCAACAAATGAGGTACTTGTTGATGGCTACTTTCTCCTTCATCAAAAAGATTTTCGGCGCTTGAGCTGAGGCCCCGTATTTCACTGAGCGTTTCTACTTTGGCTACTGCTGCCGCTAATTTTTTACACTGGGGCGTCACACATCGAGGTAAAAGGTACTTCTCTCTATTTGTCACTTATCAGCACCAGACAATGGCAGTGACAGGAGGTGATAATGCAAGAGTGTGATCACAACCAGAAAAGAGAAGAGGAGAGAAGAGCACCAGAAAGGCATTGACGCCTATGCGTTGCAGGCAAAAAATGATGTAAACAAAGACATCGACCCGAAGAGGACAAATGACCGAAACTTTTTTACGACTTTTTTTGAGTAAAAACCGGGATTCAAAAGCCAATGTTTTAGAAATTGGAAATCAGTGTCAAAACATTACATTAAAACCAGTCTCACAACCACCAAACAAAATAAATTCCAATAATGAAAATGAAAGAAATAGATAGAAGAATAAGATAGGTACAAATAAAAAATGTTAGGTAAGGGGATAAAATAGGTTTTCAACAACAACAAGTGTTCGTCCTCGGGTTGATGAACATGGTTGAGCGTTTCTGAGGAGGGTGATGATGGTGGTCATTAAGATGG
>NW_016183062.1:0-5685 GCF_001687245.7 Rhagoletis zephyria | reverse complement strand
TACTGCAAGTGTCTTTAAGAACGCTTTTTGTCAGAAATACACTGCCACTATATTTTATACTACAGACAGTAACCCTCGAAGATAAACTAGCACTAGTTAGATGGAAGTAATCAACTAAATAGCTTTTGCACAACTAATTCACCTCACTCGCCAAACTTTGTTGAATTACAATTTAATTACTTTATTTTTTATAGCCAAACAAATGTCAGCAGTTTCAAATTACTTGAACGTAAATGTGCTTATAAATGTCATATAAAATAGCTAGTATAAATTGATATATACTTAGTATACATATATATATATATATAAACACTGCTAGTATGCAAATTTCGAGACAATATTTTTTTAAGAACTGGCCATAAATTTTGCAAGGTGTTGAATAACGTTACTTTGTCTATGAATTCCAGCTATGACAAAGTCAACATTAACATAAAAACATCAACGCATGGCGACAATACATAAACTATGAGCCAATTAAGTACGTGCACTACACGAAGCCACGAATAATACGAAATGTGCGCTAATTTTTCAATGTGGCAACAATAAATTAATTACAAATGCCGTGAAGTGAATAAAAATGCAAATTTCTGAAAGAGAATAGAATAGTATTCTACTACTACCTTAAACCTCAGACACATTTGTATGTACATATGCATTCATAATGTTTATGTTGTTGACACTTAGTAGTGGCACATGCCTGCCTTGCTACAAAGTACTACTGTGTAACACACCCACCCCTACCCCAAAGCCAGCCACACAAATACCTCAGTCTAACCTTTGTCGCTCTGCATGCTTTGTATGATCTTAGGCGCCAAAAGTTGTTAAAATAATTCGCATATAATCTCAGGTGCGCCTTCCTGCATCTTTAATAAATAGTAAGTACTCTGCATTGACAGCCGCTTTGTGTGCCCTGGCGGCAAGCGTATGATTAAATGCAAATCATTTGTTATGATTACGGTGACCATCCGTCCTGTATTATACGGGACAGTCCTCTTTTTTGACCCATTGTCCTGTTAATTTATTTATTTTATACGGGACGCCAAATGTTCTGTATTTCTTTTAATGTCCTGTATTTGTCCCGTATTCGGTGCTCCGACGCTTTAACAGCTCATTAAAATGGCATGCCTATGAACGAGTTTCAAGTAGTGTTGGCATATACTTAATCGTAATTTTCTTTATAAATAGTTATTATTTTCAAATCTGAATGCCTGTGATTCGAATCGAGGAATACATACAGTAGCCAAAATAGAAATTAGAACTCGACATTTTAGTAAGTTTTGGCTATTTTTCCTTAGTTTATTTAATGATTATTATTTTTTTATGAAAGTAAAGCTCTTTTCGTAACAAAAGCCATATAATACCAAATTTCAAACTTTGAGCAAAAACTATAAAAATTAATTCTGCAATGTTTCAGCAAAATTTCAAACTTTTTAATTAGAATCTTTAGAAAAAAAATTGGTTTGCAGTTTTGTAACTCATTAAGAGTGAGTACAATAAAGTGAGAGTGGAAAGTGCTGCTCATTTGTTTCTCTTAAAAAAAAAAAGGTCGAACATACATACTTTGTATGAAAAAAATGCGTAACACCGTCAACAAAAAAAAAATTGCCAAAAATTATTGGTAAGCCTTACCGACTTAAAATTGCACTTTATTTTTCTAAAATTTAACGAATTTTTTTAAACAAATTTTACGGGGTAAAAATCTCGAGAAAATTATCCCACAAATTTTTGATGTTACTATAAGGGTACTGTTTCAGGGAAAACAGTGTGGAAAAAAATTTCCAAATTATTTTTTGTCCCGTATTCGGCTTTCATAAATATGGTCACCGTAGTTATGATAACAGTCCATTGCCCAGAGCGAATTGGCAACTATGTAGGTTATTGAATATGTTAGAAAACGGAGGTGACAAGTAATTAGCTAAGGTAAAGCGGCATTAAAACGGTCAATTAATTAGCGGCAATGCAATCGATCGATTGCCTCATAAATGGTGAGTAGTGGGCGGATGCAAATGCAAATGGAAGGTTAGCTGGGTACTAAATAATAAAAAAAATATATGAGTACTTAACATAATTTCTATGGACAGACTTCGCAAGTGATTGCATTTAAGGTTTAAATTTTTGATTTAATTTTTTTTTGATTTTGAAGTATAATAAAAGCCTATTAAAAGAATCGAATCTTAGCACTAAAGTGCATATACTTACATCTGTATGTATGTATGTTAGCGCACATCAACGTTTCGGTTTTCCACTGGAGCCATGGAATTTATTATACCAGCGTTCGCCCAGCCGCTGAAATTCAACCACTTAAATTAAGGGGAGTTGAGGTGAATGAAGGTAAAATGTGTTGAGTTAAGGTGAACTGAATTGAAGTGAAGCGAGTTCAGGTAAGGTGAGTTTAGATAAGTTAAGGTTAGTTAGGGTGAGTTGAGCTGTGATAAGGTGAGTTGAGGTGACATAACATTAGTGAGGTGAGTTAAGTTGAAGTGAGGTGAGGTTAACTGAGTCAAAATAAAATGAAGAGAGTTTAGGTGGAGTGGGGTGAGTTGAGGTGAACTGGAAGAAGTTGATGAGAGGCAAATTGAAGGGATTTGAGGTGATTTAAAGTGAGCTGTGGTGAATTGAGGTGAAATGCGTTAAACAATGTAACATAATGCGACATATAACAGTAGAACATAACTTAAGAAAACATAGAACAACATTCCGTTGATAAAATTTATGCAGACCTTGTAAGCTTACAATTTTCTATAACCTGCACCAGGTTTTAGAAAATATCTTTTTAAAAACTAACTTTATTTATAAAAAACTCGATTTTTGGAAGTATTTTCAAATATGCAGGTCTAGCTCAAGTAAATCTTAATATCTCTCTGAAATATTTTGGCGCAAGCCTTAAAATATAATAAGTTTTATATTTCCGATGGCAAAACCGGATTGATTTTTTTTTTATGGAGTATTGCACCCTAATGTACATATGTAAACTAAAGTTGGTGTTAGTTGATGACCAAAGCTTCTTTTCAGAAACAGAGAGTGCCAAGCACTACCTCTGCCTTTGCCTCTTTGTATTCGTACTCTTTCGTATGCTTAGTGCAAATTTATGATTATAAAACCCGACAAATTAATACTACTTACTTGCCGGTGATTTTCGTGTATTTTCAATAATGCAATCAATCGAAGACTATTTCTTTCGTCCATATTATTTCATACAACGAACGTACTGCACGCGCAATCTGCCATTGTTGTTACCGTTGTCACAGCATTGTGTAAAACGTCAACGACGCCACACGACGACTTCCATGACGTCACTGACAATTAATTAATTCTTTCCGAACGTGCTCTATTGACAATGGCAAAGAGATTGCCGGTTGTATGCCGCATTCATACTTACACGCCAGGCGATAATGCAAACATATAGGGGAGCAGTATGGACATTAGACCAAACCACCTTACAAGCAAAGAAAAAAAATGTTCGCCGTAACAAAAAAGTTTTTTTTTTTAAATAGTTCTACTGAAATAATCGAAATACTTGCTTAGCAAAAGTTTAATTATTTTTGGCGATCTTTAATTTTCTAACATTAGGTGATACGTTAGGGTAATACGAACTGAGATATGTTGGATAAGTACTAGAGCGAGGTGCTTGAGGTCTAGGGACTTCAACATCTCGGGGCAAAAACAACAATATATCATACTTTAAGACACGACTACGAATGCTAAATATATAACGAAAAATGTAAAAATACGTTCGGCCCAAAAGTTTTTTTTTTGAAATTGCCTTGCAAAAATATGTACTTTTGATTCAGGTGAACTTTTTTTCCGACACGATCTAATGTGCATTCATAGCATACACATATGTGCAACAAGCTGCATGCGGCTCTTATCTCATTCCTACGCTGTCGGCGTTTTTTTTTTGTTTGCTTTACTTCCTTTTCACTGCCAAATTGTTGGTAAGCTGGCGACGCGGCATTTTTCGTTGCTAGCCACTTTTGGACACTTTTGCTTGGCAATGTGACGACAGCAAAACGAACAACAACAGCAACAACAACAAATAAATGGAAATAACAACATGCAATCGACAATGTTGCATTGTTTGCTCCACGGTGGCGGCGTATTTCAGCGCTCAACATTTGCCAATTGTCTTGTTGCCGCGGCTGCTGTTGCTGTTGCTGTTGCTGTTGCTGTTGGAGTCGAGCCTGCTGTTGGTTAGATTGCCGCTGATGCCAATGTTGCTTTGACCATCGCTATTCTTGTGTGTTCCACACAAGAAAATACCATCGTGGCTGTTGGTGTTGCTGTTGTTGTTGTCGTTGTTTAATTGCATTTACGGTGCCATATTAGTGTGCGCGCAGCACTTAGCTGTCAGCAACAATTGCCTGTTCACCAAGCTCACTACTTAGTAGCTGCCGGCATGCCAACGGGACAGCAAATATGGTTAGTTGTTTTTGTTTTTGATTTTGCTTCTTTTGCTATTGGTGTTGTAGCGATAATTGTGCTCTGATTGTGACTTTGTGCCCACCACCATATATATAGGTATATGGTATATGGTATATGGTATGTGTATGCGTGTGTGTCTGTTGCATGTCGGC
The DNA here is from genome assembly GCF_001687245.7 of Rhagoletis zephyria. Classification (NCBI taxonomy): domain Eukaryota; kingdom Metazoa; phylum Arthropoda; class Insecta; order Diptera; family Tephritidae; genus Rhagoletis; species Rhagoletis zephyria. The sequence goes on along the minus strand of NW_016183062.1, from coordinate 1,111 downwards.
ATTTGTTATTGCCGCCATTGGCTGTTTTTTTTTTGATACTTTGCCGATATTTGACAACTGAATAGGGTTCACAATTTTTTCATTCATTGGCAAATTATTGAGCATTGACAGCACATTTAATTGTTGCATGCATTTACTATGCTTTGTGGCATTGTTGCTCAGCTAGTCATCGCATGTTTACTGGCAACATGAGAATTTTGTTGGAGATAATTTGTATAAAAATGCATCAAGTCAAATGGTATTTAATGCAGTTAGTAAATGGTCATTTTGAGTTTATTGATTTCCAAAATGTGGGCGAACATTTGCCAGTCTTTGTCTTCACAAGGATATCAAACGGACCGCCAACATAAAACCTATTCTAATATACGGTGCCCTGGTCTGGTGGACGGGTATAAAAAGGGGGGTCAATAAGGTCCTGCCGACAGAAGCGTTAAACACAATTTCACACCTCATCCCTATTGATCTCTACCTGAAAGAAGTAGCCATCAAATCTACAGTCAGACTCAGAGCGTCAGGACTATGGGAAACTCGCCAATTCAGGCACGGGATGATGATCAACGAAATATGTACATTTAATCACCGCACAAGACCGCCTATATGGTAGCTAACCTTAGCTTCAATAACATACATGTGAGATTTGCAACCAGAAGAGAGTGGAGCAGAGGCAAAGTGGCCGATAAAGATGTCTCTATACCAACATTTCATAGATGAACTGCGGTGTGGGGATAAGTGTGTACTCGGCGGAACTCGGCGACTCTTTGTTTCTCCGTCTAGGGTATGATGTAAGCATCTTATAAGCTGAAGTCTTAGGAATGTTTGAAGCTTGTAAGGTTCTAAGAAATAGCATCAGTAGGAAAATGTAGCTTGACAACCAAGCGGCTCTGTTAGCATTAGCATCACCCATCATCAGCAAATCTCAGCTTGTCCAAATGCGCAAAACGCAATTACGCTCAGTGTGTGCGCCAATAAGCATCTCTCTTTTGTCTGGGCTCCCAGCTATAGAAACAATGTAGGCAAATATATGGCCGCTGAATTGGCGAAGATAGTAGCCTACTTGGAAGGATCAGAGGCTCGGAGTCATTCATTTTATTGCTCAAAACTGAAATTCCGC
>NW_016183061.1:5001-5685 GCF_001687245.7 Rhagoletis zephyria | reverse complement strand
CCTTAGAACGTCGACTGGCAAAATCGCTCCAGACAAAGAATCAATATGTTCAATTTATGGAGGAATATGAGAACTTGGGGCATATGACGCAAGTGGATATTGATTCCATCAGTAAACCTAGGTACTTCATTCCTCACCATTGCATTGTGAGACCAGAAAGCCGCACTACAAAATTACGTGTGGTGTTCGACGCATCAGCAAAATCGTCCACTGGCATGTCTGAACGACCTCATGTATACCGGACCCACTGTTCAGAGCGAGCTTTTCACCATTTTACTTCGCTTCCGTTTGCCCAGGTTTGTCTTCACTACAGATGTAGAAAAAATGTATCGACAGATGCTCATTCAACCGGATGAGCGCAAATTCCAACTTATCATCTGGCGAAAGGATTCAAGGCTACCAATAAAGCATTATCAGCTAAATACAATCACATATGGGACAAGATCTGCTCCAAATTTAGCCACCAAATGTTTGCAGAAAATTGCAAAAGAAAATGCATTACAATATCCTCTTGGTGCTCAGTTTCTACAGGACAATTTTTATGTAGATGACGGAATTGGTGGGTCAAACAGCTTAACCACGACGATGGAAATCCAACAGCAACTGATACACATCTTAAAACAACGTGGTCTTAACCTAAGAAAATGGTGCGCCAATCACTCACAATTACTGCAAAATGTTAGC
>NW_016183061.1:0-457 GCF_001687245.7 Rhagoletis zephyria | reverse complement strand
ATGACGCAAGTGGATATTGATTCCATCAGTAAACCTAGGTACTTCATTCCTCACCATTGCATTGTGAGACCAGAAAGCCGCACTACAAAATTACGTGTGGTGTTCGACGCATCAGCAAAATCGTCCACTGGCATGTCTGAACGACCTCATGTATACCGGACCCACTGTTCAGAGCGAGCTTTTCACCATTTTACTTCGCTTCCGTTTGCCCAGGTTTGTCTTCACTACAGATGTAGAAAAAATGTATCGACAGATGCTCATTCAACCGGATGAGCGCAAATTCCAACTTATCATCTGGCGAAAGGATTCAAGGCTACCAATAAAGCATTATCAGCTAAATACAATCACATATGGGACAAGATCTGCTCCAAATTTAGCCACCAAATGTTTGCAGAAAATTGCAAAAGTAAATGCATTACAATATCCTCTTGGTGCTCAGTTTCTACAGGACAATTTT
>NW_016183060.1:975-5693 GCF_001687245.7 Rhagoletis zephyria | reverse complement strand
TTTCTTCCATATAAAAATTTTGTCAAGCATACTTTGTATGGTAGAAAATTAAAAAAAGGGTGCGCTATTCAAATGACGAGGATCGTATATATGTAGTATATTTTTGTTATTTTTATACTACGCAATTATATGTAGGTAAATTTTTTGAAAAATTGTCCTGCATTTTCAAAATATATTTATGGTCACCGTACCTATNTATGGTCACCGTACCTATAGTGTATGAATCATTTGCATTTCAGTTGTTGTCATATATTGAGCTATTCAACCTTGATAACATACTTTTGATATTAGAAACGTTTTGCAGTAGAAACTATTAGCCTTCATATACACTTTAATCGAACTATTGAATTAAGGCTTTCCAACCTCATCCAATTTCGAATCTTAGTTTTTGTTGAATTCGTTACGGAAAAAACGCGGTCAACAAAAGCATGTAAGTGCGGCAAGGATAAAAATATGAAGGCTACTTTACTTATATTTCCAAACATTTTACTGCCTGTTGGGGTTTTCACTCCGTAAGCAATTATCCAAAATTCTTCGGAGTCGGATGGAATGGTTCTGAGAAAAGTTATTCCATAGGAAAGTTAAAAGATTTAAATATTCAGTTTCCGCTGCGTTTCTTTCCTTCAAAGTCAAATAGTTAATTGGTAGGTCCTTGAAACTCGCCCTCTTGTGATTCACACACTTTTCTGGTGACAAAATCAAAGCTTTTTTAAAAGTATTTAATTGACTAGGTAATCGTTTTAAAAGTTCTTCGATTAGGGTGATTAAAAATTTTTCAGTTTTTAATATGCTTCTTAAGTCAAGTTTATCACGTAGTTCATTAGCCTCTTCTGTAAAACTATCGTGGAAAACTAAGTTTTGTAAATTTTTATAATTGGAGAAAATTTAGTTGAATGGAAAAAATCGCCAAAAATCGCCCATGGCGATTTCCTAAATTTTTACCAGTAAATATCCAAAATAAATCGCCAAATTGGCGCGAAATCGCCAAATCTGGACACTCTGTTGCACACAGTCCCACTTATTGAATCGTTTGAATGTGTTAATATGCCGACCAGCGTGCGGACATTGCTCCGATCGGTGTAGATTTACTCCGATTTCTTTTTTAAATTTAAAACCTATCCCTACTCCGCTTCACCTTAAATATGCTCCGATTTGTTTTTACTTTTTTCCATTCACATTAAGAATTTATTAAAAATAATATGGTAACTTATTAAATTTTTGTTCAACAACTTCTGTGGCAACCACTAAGGTTTGTATAGCAAGGTGTAACAGAAGTTGTCTTTTTTATTCTTTAACATTCCTTGCGGAATTACTATTTATTTCGTAAATCAGGGGATTGATTAAGGACCAGAAAAATGTTTTCGAAAGGTGTATGTTTAGTTCATAGATGGGCAAAACTCTTGCAGCAATAAGGCGGCCAGTTTTCCGTAAAGGACCAGTACTTCACTGGTTAAAATTTGACTGGCCAGAATTGGACATTTGCTTTCATCGAATATGTCAGCTTTCGATCAGTCCCCAAGGAATCGGCCTAGAGATAGACGAAAAGTTCAGTTTGGCAGTGACAGGGTGGGGTTGCCTTGCAATTCAATAAAAAAAATTTAAAGAACACCACCCTGTAAATGTCCCAATCGCTTGGTCTGGCCTTAATTCCAAGTGAACATTTGAACACACATTTACACGCGTGGCTGTAGCCCGATGCGCAGAGATGCTTGCCACTATTTGTTAGCTTTCAGGAGGGTCCGGGTTCAAATGCCGTCAGAGGCAACATGGGTATAAAATGAAAATTTTTTTTTGTGTGTTTCCGAAATATGAAAAAGCATCTGTGAAGTGCAGAACGCAGTCTTACTCCAACGAAAAAAATCTTCAAAATTGGACTAGTCCAGGAATATCTTACGGCCAGTGTTGATTGGACTGGTCCTTTTCTAATGACACGCCAATGCTAAAAATGGCAGTTGAAACCATTGGCAGGGGAATTATGAGGGACTAGTGATGGTAACAATAGGGACTATCTGAGGGCTAACCTAAGGTGAGTCTGAATTGCTGCAGGGACGCTACTCGCGAGTAGCGTCTGCGTCGCAGCGCTTATACGTATACAGAAGCGACGCAGCGAATTTCAATTCAGTCTGCTTTTAGATTTTACGTAATTTTAACGTGTGGTTGCCACCTATAAATGTAACAATGCCCCAAATGTCTGGGCATGAGTGCCAATTAAATTTTAAAATAAAAAGTGAGTAACAACGAAGAGTACGGGAACAAAAAAAGCATTTTTTCTGTAAAAACGTCAACCAGTGATCGCTTGACACTCTTCATGATTTTACCAGAAGAATAAATTCGGGTAAAATCTTGCAACTTCATTCTCTACACAACTCTTCAAAAATTGCTCTCACTTACAGGATTTTGGAGTACGGGATCATTTTCCTGTAACTTCCTTCAAGTTCCTGTAAAAACCTGTAAGTTCATGGAGGACTGGATCAGAGCTTATTTCTCATTGCATGCGGAATATGAAAAATATGAAGGTGATATGAGCAACTTCTTGATGAGCTGAAAGTGCTTGCATATTATCAAACTTACGAAAGCGGTGCTATGATGACTCATGCTTACGAAGTAATACCAAAGTACTGCAAATTAAAACTGGTATATCTCGAGAAAGAAAAGTCTAGTCGCAAGAAACGAAAATGAATTTTCATGGGAAAGAGCTAAATGATGCCCTAAGTAGAAACGAGCAAAAGCATTTTTTTTTTGATAATATAACTTCAAATATCCCCAAAATCCGTCTTTTTGGCACTTTGAGGTTAGGATATCTTAAAGTACTGACATGTAGGAGAAATTCTTGGAAAATTAAATTTAGCACCAAAAAAATCCACAAAAAAACCATGTGTTTTGTTCAGATGGTAAAAAAAGTCAAACTTTGTCAGTGTAATCCAATTTAAGTTTTTTTGTAATGTTTTGTTATGCGCATATGTTTGCGAATTTTATTGTTATATAAACTATAATTTTTTTAAACATTAGTTAAATGAAATTAAATTAAAAAACTATTCATGCATGTACGTATGTACTTATAAAAACTAATTTCCTAATTCATTATTTGTATATTTATTCACTATTTTTTAATATATTTTATTAGGTTCATTTCATGTTCATACGACAAATTAAATATACATTTTTTNTGTATATTTATTCACTATTTTTTAATATATTTTATTAGGTTCATTTCATGTTCATACGACAAATTAAATATACATTTTTTAGAGCGTAAAAAACTACGCACTTTTGTACAATATAGAAAAGTGGCAACTGTTAATCAGCTCGATTCACGAATACCATGATAAAATGAGACTGTATTGGTGTGCCCACCAATACCCTGCAGTAAATCGTGCTAGTTCAGAACTAGCGCAGAACTAGCTCTTAAGAGGCGGTACCGGTTCTCGATCTATCCCAACGCAGTGCTTTCAACTGTCTCTTTTTACATTGCGATGTCCTACGAAGTGGAAATAGCCACCTCTGCAGAACTTTCGAGCTAGTTCTGAACTGGTTCCATTTTCGACAGTTCTGGGACAATAAGTTTGTTATGAAAAAACAAATTTTAAGACTAGATTATTGGATGTTTTTTCCTTTTCTAAACTGTTTCCATTTTGGACAGATAACTTTTTATGAAAAATATTTTGATTATTCGATTTTTTTTAATTTTTTAATTTTTTCTGTTCTTTTACAGATTGCATTTTATTTATTTTTTATTACTCTTTATTTTCTTTATAATAAAGTTGATCATTTTCTCTTCAATTTTTGAACGGCACTCAACAATTTAAATTTATTAAATCTAAAAATCACAACTGCCTCCACCGCGATTTGAACTCGCGACCAACGATGTTAGAGGCGGCGGTCTTGCCGCTGAGCTATTTTAGTATTGTACGAGAATTGAGAATTTGTGATTTACTTCTCAACAGAGCGCAACTAGCACACCAAAAGTTTCAACTGTCCCTCTCTGCAGCCTAGTTCACTAGTTCAGAGATAGTTCTGAAATGTATAGGGCGGAACTAGCGCTTTAACAGACTGTCTCTAAATTTTACTGCATGGTGGTCTAGTTACTTGGCAGAGTATATGCTGACGTTAGCTATAGTTATATATATAATATATTTTACCGCGCAGTAGTGCTGCTGCCGAAAGAGAATTGTCAGAGATGAATCTCATTAAATTGTGGAGGGAACACTTTTATAACCTACACTCTAAAAAATTTTTGTTTAAATTTGCGCATATTAAGATAGGTAACCAGTTTCCTCTCTTAATGAATGCAAATTTAAACACTGCTTGCTTACTTTTACTTATCATATGTGTGGCGTAGAACAAATTTCAAATTTGTTTTTTGAGTTTTAAACATTTATTGTTCACATTTTCACAGTTTACACATAAAATGTTTAAAATTTCCTCTAAAATATTTTCGTTTAAATTTACGCATATAAAGAGAGGTAACCAGTTTCCTCTCCTAGTGTGTGCAAAATTAAACAATGTCTGTTTACTTTTACATGTCAAATTTGTCACGTAGCGCACACAAGGGGTGGGTTTTGGGGCTAAATTTTTTATGATATAAGAAATTTTGAAAGAATAAATTTTCTTTTCCATTTCTTGTGCGTCATTTTGTAAGAATTTTTCTTTTTTTCTTGAGAGCTCTTTAAAGTTTAACTGCGAATGAAAACATTGTCCTAAAAATATGCAATGCATAC
>NW_016183060.1:0-965 GCF_001687245.7 Rhagoletis zephyria | reverse complement strand
ACNTNCTGTTGATACTGATATGTACTTAATAAGCATTCGAAGATTTAATTTGCTAACTTCGAATTCGTTTCACCAAAATGAGCTACATGATAAAAATAAAAAAAAACGATAAACCAGAAATCGACGAAAATTAATAAAAAGGTGTACAAATTTTGTGAAATTATTTAATTTATTTATATTAAAATTCTTTTGTAAAATTTTGTATTACTCTTGAAAGTTGAGTGCATCTTTAACCGTTAATTTTTTCATGATTTAATGATCGGATCTTTCCGGTAAAAAAAAAAATAATTATTGGAATCCGGTCACGCGGTGCAAAGACATGCGGTGGAATAAATAAAAGAAGTAAAAATACTCCGAAGAATTGATAACCTCCCTTTTTTGAAGCCGGTTAAAAATGTCAGAGTTCTTTATAAATTTTATGTAAATAAAATGCAATTGATGATACTTTAAAAAGTTTATTTATATACATATATATTTAGAAGTATAACCCCTTACCCCCCAAAAATATATTCCTGCGTGCGCCCCTGGCACTTAGTATTTATTATTTGTAAAAAATATATTTTTACTTTCAAAATGTTTGTAATTTTAAACATTTCATGTGTATATTTTAAACAACTCATGTTCAAACTCAAATCTTGCACATCTTGTGCGTATACTCGAACAGATTCTGGTTGAAAAATAAACACTTTTCAGTAGTAGTTTTACATGCACTTTTTAGAGTGTACTGAATGGTAGCAGCGCTGAAAGTAGTTAGGAAGACGAACCCGAGTCCCCAGTCGATGATGATGGAGTAGCTGTCCCACCGCCTGACTATGACGAGGTACATATAGCGATTACGCGGCTGAAAAACAACAAAGCTGCTGGAGCTGACGGCCTGCCAGCCGAGCTATTCAAGTACGGCGGCGAGCAGCTGATGAGGTGCATGCATCAGCTCGTATGCAGAATATGGTCAGATGAACGCATGC
>NW_016183058.1:0-5686 GCF_001687245.7 Rhagoletis zephyria | reverse complement strand
CAAAACTGAGGTGCCAAATTAAAGGGCATAGCCTCTAGATGTATGTACCTTAAGCCATAGGGTTGCCACCTTTTTTTAAATTATAAATTCTGCACCGTTCGTTGTATTAAAACAGAAGAGGTGCCAAATGAAAGGGCTAGGCCTGNTTAAAGGGCATAGCCTCTAGATGTATGTACCACAAGCCATAGGGTTGCCACCTTTTTTTAAATTATAAATTCTGCACCGTTCGTTGTATTAAAACAGAAGAGGTGCCAAATGAAAGGGCTAGGCCTGTAGATGTGCAAGAAGGTCTCAGTTTTTTGAATAGGGTTACCACCTACTTCTAAAATCATAAAACTCACACCGTTCGTTGTATTAAAATAGAAGAGGTGACAAATAGAAGAGCTGGGCCTGTAGATGTGCAAGAAGGTCTCAGTTTTTTGAATAGGGTTACCACCTACTTCTAAAATCATAAAACTCACACCGTTCGTTGTATTAAAATAGAAGAGGTGACAAATAGAAGAGCTGGGCCTGTAGATGTGCAAGAAGGTCTCAGTTTTTTTAATACTACCACCTACTTCTAAAATCATAAGACTTACACCGTTCACGTAATTTAAAAAAGGTGCCATCTGTCTCTCCCTCGCTAGGGCAGGCACCTTGCCGTTGGTGCGGGGGCTTAGCTGAATCGCCGACCAGCCCCTTTCTGGTCTGGGGCATCGTTGACGCGCTCGTCGCTTCTGCGCTGCCTTTTCTCCAGACTTGGGCCGCCGGTGAACGGTGACCAAGAACTGCCACCTCCTAATCCAGGGTGTGACGCGACACCGTGCCTATTGGACGGTTTGCGGCCAGGAGGGTATAAACCGGCTGTAGTATAACGGCGCCTCTTCGATACCGGGCCGCATCGAGGAGTAACGGTGGCCTTACCGCGACATGGGGCGCTGGCGCGGCGGACCAGATAAGATCCCCTTGAACAAGGTTGACTGCTGAGCTCGCCTCGTACGAACAAGATGATTACAACTAAACAAACAAAAGCAACAAAAACAACAACAGCAAAAACAGCAAAGCAAGCGCAAAAACAGCGACAGCGACAGCTACAACGTCAGCTACAGCCACAGCTGCAACTATTGCTGCAACAGCAGCAACAGCGTTAACAGCAACAACTACAGCAACAGCAACTGCTGCGGACACAGCAGCAACAGCGCAAAGAACAGCAACGGCCACGCACGGCAGTAACATGCTGGGCGGGGGTAAAGGCACCAGGCTCAGGGGAAGCTTCCTTGAGAGCCTGACCGAAGAAGAGGCTGGCCTCTTCATTGAACACGCCAGGGAAGAAGAGAAGCCAAGCACCAGCAGGGGCGGCGTGGATCAGCCGCAGCGCCTTTCGGAAGGCCTCAAGGGAGCAGATGCATCACTCCCGAAAAACAGGTATCGCTCTGCTAGCAGGCAGCGGACTGAAGGTCGGCGTCGCCCCAGGAGTCGTGACCGCTCCGAGAGTCGTTGCCGGTCCAGAGGCCGGCGTCGCTCGGAGAGCAGGCATCGCTCCAGCAGCAGGCACCGTTCCGGAAGTAGGCACTGTAGGTCTCCCAGTCGGACCTCCACAGCGTCACATGATTCAGGGTGGCATGTAAAGGAGAGCAAGAAACGCAGTCGCATGTGCAGACCTCCTCCACTACCCCCCTCCGGTCAACCGGGAGCCCTTGACGACCACCATCGAGCTGGCCTTGGTGGGTCGGGGGTCAAGTAGTATCTTCGGTACCTTCGGCAGGGGAAATCTGCTAATGAATCCCGCACTATGGCGGAAGTACGGCAGGAGGTGGAGCGCGAGGAACGTGAGCGCGAAGAGCGCAAGCGCAGAGGCAATAGGGCTGCTACCGCTGTTAGGCAGCATGGCAGCAACTCAGGTGAACTACCCGCGCCTGCTGATAGGCAGAGAGGCGGGGAACAGCAACAGAGACCCGCGCCTGCTGAAAAGCAGAGAGGCGGGCAACAGCAACAGAGATCCGCGCCTGGTGAAAAGCAGAGAGGCGGGCAACATCAGCAGAGACCCGCGCCCGCCTATTGGCGGAGAGGCGGGGAACCCAAAGGTAACCCATCAGCAACTTCCACAGGTCCAGCAAAGCGAACCAGCTTATAGGTTACACCACCGGAGCCACCGTCCCCCAAGCGACAGCGGGGGCCTACACCCCCTCAGACAGAGTCTAGGGGCCTGGATGGGTCTGCGGGGCAAGGTTAGCCTCAGGAGGGAACCACTCAGCAGCCCAGCTATTCTGATGCTCTCAAAGGCATCCGGGTGGCTATGCTGCCCTGTGATTACCCTGCAGCTGCTCTATGCCCTGAGGACCTAACCAGACTCCAGGGTGTGATTATGGACGAGGTCCTAAAAGGGTGGAGGCACCCTCTGGTGTGCTGTGGAGTGTTCTTCAGATCAGGCATGCTCCTTGTGGACTGCAAGGATGAGCGGACTGCAGCCTGGCTGGCAGAAAAGGCACCGGCTATTGAAGGGTGGAAGGGACCCGAGCTATGCACGAAAGGGGGGGAGGACATCCCGCCGGTGCACACGATCTCGGTGTTCTTCCCTAGATGCGCCGAGAAATCGGCTGAGTATGTGCTGGCGCTTATTCAGGCCCAGAACGAGGGTGTCCACATGGCTGCGTGGAAGGTGGTGTCGTGCGACGCTCAGGACAACGGGCTCAGGCTCAACCTGGGCATCGACGAGGCGTCGTACGTCAGCATAAAGGGAGCCGGATTCCACATAAATTTCCTGTACAGCTAGGTCTCGGAGAGGCCGTGGCGGCAAAAGACGACAGGCAGCAAGGAGTCAGAGTCGCAAGACATGTGTGTTGACGCGGCAACTGACTCCACTGCGGCCCCAGCGACAGAGTCGACCACGGCCCCACCAGTCAACTCGCTGTCAGAACAGGCACTGGCACTAGCCAACCACACAACAGAACCGGCATAGGTACCAGCTCCGGTGAGTTCCGGGACAAAAGCCCTCGACTACGTGCGCACCACACTGGAGCTCCTAGCTGACATTGGCAGGCTCGAACTCGATAGAGGAAGCGAGGAAGACGCGCGGCTCTTGGATATCGACGACGAACCCCAATTATGAAGGCACCAGCAGTAGAGGTAGCCCAGGTCAATCTGCATCACGCGGTGGCCGCCTCGGCGGTCATTGCGAGCAGGTTTGCCACGGAAGACCTGGGCATACTGCTAATACAGGAACCGTGGACCTACAGAGGCCAGGTGAGGAGACTTAACCACAATAACAATAAGGTAATTTGGGACCTCTCTTGCGAGAGGCCCAGAGCGTGTGTAGTGCTGAAAAATAATATTAATTATTTCTGAATTACAGAGTTTCTTACACAGGACCTGGTAGCAGTCCAGACTACCTTGAAGGTTGATGGCAGGGAGTTGGAGCTGGTCTTGGCTGCAGCCTACTTTCCGGGGGACAACGCCAACGTGCCGCCCCTTGAGGTACAGCAGCTTCTGGAATCCTGCCGCAGGAAAAGACTTCCTGTCATTTTAGGCTGTGATGCAAACGCCCACAATATGGAGTGGGGCAGCTCGGACACTAACCGTAGGGGTGAGTGCCTTTTAAAATATATTAATAAGTGTAGACCTGAGCATTCACAATGTCGGCAATGAACCAACGTTCATTACTAGGGTCAGAGAGGAAGTTCTTGACATCACGATCAGCAACAGACTGGCCAGTCCTCTGATCGGCCAGTGGAAAGTCTCATCTGAGCCTTCACTGTCGGATCACAGGATTGTCCGGTTTGCACTGGGAGCTGCTTGTCAGACAGGTTACCATAAGAGAAACCCCAGGAAAACAAACTGGGCCAAATATGAAGAGGTACTTAGACTGAACCTACCAAGAATAGAGGTACAGGGAAGAAAGGTAGATTGTATGGCGTTAGAGGACAGGGTTAATAGGCCGAACGGCACAATCTTAGATGCCTTTACGTCCAGCTGTCCCGTGTCAAAGCCTAAGGGGAAGGCTCAGCCTCCCTGGTGGTCACGGGAACTCTCGGTTCTTAGGAGAGAGGTTCGCAGACTGTTCAACAGGGCAAAGCGCACTGGGAACTGGGAGGAATACTCAGTCAGTCTGACAAAGTACAATAAGGAGATCAGAAAGGCCAAGCGTAGCAGCTTCAGGACCTTTAGTGAAAACATTGCATCCACTCCTGCAGCTGCTAGGCTTCATAAAGCTTTGGCAAGGGACAACACAGGCACAAGATTGACAATAAGGCTACCTAATGGGACCTTTTCAGGTACGGAACAGGAAAGGGCACTCGCCCTGTTGTCGGCCCACTTTCCGGACGCCATTCCCACCACTGAGGAAGCTATGTTCCGTGCGTACAGGCCATCCCCACCGGACTGGATGCTGGCTAAGAGCCTTATAACCCTGAAAACAGTGCGGTGGGCTTTGGACTCCTTCCAACGGTACAAGGCCCCTGGGGTGGATGGTATATGTGCAATGTTGCTGAAGCAGGGTGGAGAGCTCTTACTTCCACATCTTGTGGATGTTATGAGGGACAGTCTAGCGCTGGCCCACATTCCCAAGGTGTGGCAAAGGGCCAGGGTCATCTTTATCCCGAAGGTAGGTAAGAGAGATTACTCTCTTGCCAAGTAATTTAGGCCGATAAGTCTCACATCCTTTATGTTGAAGGCCATGGAGAAAATTATTGACCATGAGATCAGGTTTAACGCTCTGAAACAGACCCCTCTGCATTCCAACCAGCACGCGTACAGGGTGGGTAGATCCACGGACACTGCGCTGTATGCCTTAACGGAGGAAATACAAGGGGCATTTGAGTGTGATGAGGTGGTGCTCTGTGCCTTCCTCGATATCGAGGGGGCCTTTGATAATGCCTCCTATTCGGGAGTTGACAGAGCTCTTGAGAAACATAACGTTCAGCCAACCATCCGGCGTTGGATAGCAAGGTAAACTGCAGACCAGGATAGCCGAAACTGAAGTCGGTGACAGCGTTGTTCAAATACAAACAACAAAAGGGTGCCCGCAAGGGGGAGTATTATCTCCTCTCTGTGGAAGAACTCCTACAGCTACTCACTAACGAGGGCGTTCGATGCCAAGGGTATGCAGACGACATAGTGATTATTGCTAGAGGGAAGTTCGCTAGTACTCTCTGTGACATCGTCCAAAGAGGTCTTAACCTTGCAAAAAGGTGGTGCGCAGACGTAGGCTTAAATATCAATCCCTCCAAGACAGCTATAGTCCCCTTCACCTAGAAACGAAATCTTCAGGGGATGAGGAACCTGACCCTGGACGGGGTCGCAATCAATGTCGCGACAGAGTTTAAGTATCTGGGGCTTACCCTGGACTCCAAGCATCTGTGGAAGACCCCTGTTGATGCGGTCACCTCCAAGGCCACGAGAGCGATGATGGTGTGCAAACGTCTGGCGGGCAAATCCTGGGGGTGCACTCTGAGGATCCTCAGATAGATGTACACCATGATAGTGAGACCTATAGTAACTTACGGTGCGGTGGTTTGGAATTCCGGGACTACATTAGTAACGGTGAGGCAGACCCTCTCTAAACTTCAACGTCTGGCATGTGTGTGNCCTATAGTAACTTACGGTGCGGTGGTTTGGAATTCCGGGACTACATTAGTAACGGTGAGGCAGACCCTCTCTAAACTTCAACGTCTGGCATGTGTGTGCATTACGGGAGCAATGCGCACATGCC
>NW_016183057.1:0-5686 GCF_001687245.7 Rhagoletis zephyria | reverse complement strand
CATAAATTAATTTACTCTTTTCTCGCCCCAATATTTTCCATTTTTTTTTCGAATTAACCCTTCAATGAATAGCATGTGTTAAATACATAAATATTTGCCACTTAAAGTGCCACTATTACATAAGTTACAGCTGCTTATTTAACAATTTAAAATTATTACATCGGTTGCAGTTTCCATGCAACAAATTAAAGGCTACGCTGAAAATAGAAACTGCAACGAACATCAGCGCAATTAAATTGCCAGCGATGCCATAGAATTGCCATTAAAAGTAAATTTAATTGATTCCAATTCAATAATGAGCGGAAGCAGCTTGATAAGATGCACGCAAATGCGAAGAAAAGCTGGTGCAAATAAAGAGTAGAGCAGAACTTAGAACAAATTAGCCTACTTTCAAATAAATAAGCCGTTCATAAAGCTCGTTTTTTTTGTTGCCGTACCTAGAGGAAATTGGTTTCGACTAGGGCTGGGAGCGCTATCCGGATTTCGTTTTTATATGCAGATAATCGAATATCTGATAAAAATAAAAAATAAAAATCCAAATATCCGGATTACAAAACTATAGATATTTGTTTATTTTTAGATAACCGATATGAGCCACAGTAGTAAGGGATTTTGTTTTTTTGAATTTTTAATTGTGTCGTTATCGGAAGAGACCATTGATATGAATAAAACTTTTCGTCTGCCGTCTACAGTTCCTCGAACAGACTTCGAAATGATCCTGACTCTTATATATCGTCGTTTAAAGTACAAAACCGCGTATCCAAAAATTGGATTTGCTCACACAAGCTCTTGGCTCAATCCTTATCCATTAGTCCTGAAATATACTAGGCATCCNGGCATCCTCCTGTCATCAGGTATGTAACTTGAGAATAGAAATCGCTGCATCTTTTAGGCGCATCAATATTACATAGTTACATCCCGAGCTAATAAAAGGAAGGTAAAAAGAGAACCATTTTGAAATATGAGTGTTTTTACGCTCTAGAAAATAATTTCTACAACTTCACATACGCGGTTTTGCATTTTGCGGATACGCGGTTTAGCGTTTTGTTGATACGCGGTTTTGCATATGTATTAAAATAATTTATTCATGTACATACATACATTAGGGCGGGTAATATTTTTTTTTACTATGCGCATATAGCAAAGGAGGATTTTACGCGCAATTCTAAGCAAATTTGCCGAATAAACCATGGATCTAAACCCAATTAGGAGTTTGCCAAATTGCGAAAATAGGTATCGATGAAAATGTGAAAATTTTCACTGTTGCGCCCTCTGGTGGAAGTTTTCAGAAAAAGTTAAGTACAGAAATGGAGTCCTCATACCAAAAAACCCCTCATAGCATGTTTTTAAACAAAATTTAAGCAGTTCTTTACAGCACTATGTATTTATAGCAAAGTATTAAGAAAACTATTTTCGAATTTAGCAAAAAAATCTCCCATACAAATTGACTCACCCTAACATACATACATATTGACGTGTGCGCATCTTAGCTCCCGTTATGGGTAAAATTTGCGTTCGTAGCTATTTCAGGACGATTTCTGGCGTAGCTCACGGCTATTTCAGGACCCTTTCGGGACTTTTTCTGGGCTATTTCACGAACATTTCGGGACTAGTTCGGTATCATTTTGGGGCTAGTAATGGACAATTTCGGGACGGTTGCAAGACTTATTCGATGTCCTTTCGGGATAACTTTACGAAAAATGGTTATGAAAAAGTCGTCTTTTTGTACCATCGTCAAAACGAATAAAATGAAATAAAATTAATGCTTATTTTCTAAACTACTGAAACTCTCGACATGTGATAGTTCAGCTTGCGGTGCCCTGTAAGATTTTCCGTAAGAATTCGTATAAGAGCTTTGGAATGCTGAAGGAGTGGTAAATTGTCCCAGTAGCCATTTCTTTAAGCTTCTTCTTGCTGTTCGGCCAGGGTAGGGAGTGCCTTCCTGCTATGCCACAGAGAGGCTCTCGGCCGATGAAACGGGCTCATGCTCTTTCTGACGCTAGTCTATCAGCAATCTCGTTTACTACTTCAATACTTCCAAACTTCCAAACTTGAATGGTCGGACATCACCAGTTTAGATGTTCTCTGATGAGATACACAAGATCGGAATGTTCGGATTTCGGTGAAATTTGCTAAAGAAAGTTCTAGAGGTGAATAGACTCAATGTCATATTCTTTCATAAAAAAAGGTTTTAATCAACAGTGGCAAACAAATTTCGAAGTGAGCTTAAATGCCATGATTTTAGCTTTGAATAGATCCTGCGTGAGGATCAAAATTTACTTTAAGGACGACGTTTTCCTTTCCATTAGTTTCATTTCTTCTTGTTTCATTTCCACCTTATCCCAGATGATATGAAACCTGTACAACGCCTATCTAGACCTTGGCATTCAGGTATCTATAAATATTCGGTATTTTATAGCAGAGTCCGCAATTTTTCGATTACCAACGCACAGCGAAGGCCAACAAGTATGTCGATACTTTCCCATAAATATTAATATCAAGAATTTTTTGCAACTGAATGCACCTATATGTACTTACATATATGTTTGTAACAAGTGTACCGCTATGTTCAATACGACTCGTATAAGCGCACAGGCTAGCAAGCTGGACAATGAAAATTTACTTCTGTTCGACTCAAATGAACACATGTTTAGTAGATAATTTATTTTAATAGCAATTTCGCATATTTGTTTGATTTACGATTTTCTGCACGCCTGCGCTACTAAGCCAAAGACAAGACAAAGACAAAAAATAAAAAAGTTCGAAAGCGTTTCTTTCCTCAAGCAAGATTAAGTGAGCATATTGGAAGATGGAATCAAAAATAAATAAATACAACTTTAGAAAAAGAGCTACCAGGCCGAGTATTTATTTATGAAGGAGTGCTCTTACATGCCATTCCAAACAGAAAAATGCCTTGTGACTTATCAATAAACATCTAAAAAAAAAAAACATGCATACAAATGCATCAAAGTATGCACTTTCGTTTCAAAGTAGACAAATAAATTGGTGACAATAATTTAATATTGAAAATCAATTGCCAACAGCACTTGTGTTGTTAACGCTCTACTTACATACTATACATACACATGTATTCAAATACTATACATGTTAATAATAAAAATCAAACATCAAGTTCACAGTACTGCCAGAAACAAACACATGCATATTCACCTATACATACAGTAGAAAAACTTTAACTAGCCGTTGTCAACAACAACGCACAACAACAACGGTAATTGATCAAATTATCAGCTAGAAATTTCTATACAAACTTATTTATGTACATTAAGGTGGGTCAAATTGTTCGGACGAAATTTTATCGACAGATCGCATGGTATTTTCAGTTTCTATAAATAATTCTAAGAGAAAGTTTTCATAAGTTGTTGAACAAAACAACCTTGCATTGACAGTAAACAGAATTTCAAACGGAAAATCGGAAAGCATCAACATGCATACATAAAACAAATATTGGAAACTAAAATAAAGACATTTTAATGTTTTTTTTTTATTAAAAATTCACCGGCTCGAAACTCTTTTCTGACCTATGGTGTCTTCTACACTCTCTCTTAGAATTATCTGTAGTATCTGAAAGTATAATAGGATTAAGTAAAAAAAACAGAATCGACACACCCTAATGTACATATATGTACTACTTGTATGTAGGTGTGTATAGTTAAATCAATGGAGCTCACTGGCGTTGCATGAGAAAATTATTAAATTAAATTCATAGAATTCACAGACAGATACAAAGGCAAATCCAAATGTAGCTATGTATTCAAATTGCGCACATTGTTGTACCAGTTGTTGGTGTTTAAAATTTTATGGTCGACTAATTGCAAGGTCAGCAGAGTAACTGTTTGCTAATGGCATGCTAGTAAAGGAAAAAAATTAAAATAAAAAAAAAAACATATATGAAAAAAATTGTGCTAACGCGGCTGGTTATGTGTGAACAGCTGTTTATTTTGACCGCCTTTGCCTTTGCCTGCTTGTAGGCTATTAGCGGCAAAAGCAGCAGCAAGTGGCGGGTCATAATACATTAAGTAACTGGGCCGTGGCCCCTAGCAGCGTTGACCAGCAG
Organism: Rhagoletis zephyria; assembly: GCF_001687245.7. NCBI lineage: Eukaryota > Metazoa > Arthropoda > Insecta > Diptera > Tephritidae > Rhagoletis > Rhagoletis zephyria. The sequence continues at coordinate 1,608 of NW_016183057.1, read as the reverse complement.
TAAATATTTGTTTAGGTCGTAAAAATTCAGCTTTCCTTTTTTCATGCTATTTTTATTTGTTAATTTTTACTCGTACATATATATGATTATGCATATGTACATATACTTGGCTCAACTCCCTCAGACAATGTGACCGAATCACCGAATCAATGTCACCAAATTAAACTGGTAGGTACATGAATAGCATCACGGATGGTGGCTAAAGGTGTCCAATGAAATCTTCTCTTGCCTATTTGCCGACTTTAACAGGCCAATTCTGGCAAATGTCTTTCAAATCACCACAGTCTTTCTAAAGACTATAGCCAATCATAAGACAATTGTCAATTCTGTAAACTATGTATCCTGAAGGCTCTTTTCTGTTTTTCGAAAGACTAATTAAAAGATATGCTAACGAGGAAGTCTTACTGTTCTTCTGTTTGTCCTTTAGCAATAAGCTTTCTTAAAACTAACTATATATGTATGTAGATATGTACATATGTATATATGTATGTATATGAAAAGAAACCTTTCAAAACCATAAAATTAAAAAATAAAAGAAAATTAAATTAAAAAGAAAAAAATAATTAATTTAAAAAAAAATAAAAACAAAATAAACAAATGTACAATAAATTTAAATAAATAAATAAAATACATTTTCTTATAAATAATATTTTAAAATTAAATTAAAAATAGAAAACAATAGATAAACAAAGAGAAAAAATTAGATACATAAGTTCCTAAAAATTAAAGAAATTTAAAAACACTGTTTTTCCTTTTAAAACAATAAAGACCAAAAATGCAAAGAAAAAAATACATAAAAAAATCCTGAAGACTCGGATAAAATAAAAAATTGAAACAAATAAAAAAATAAATAAAGTAAAAATTTAAAAAATCATTATAAATATGTTTTTAAAAATTCAATGAATTAAAAAAAAAAATATGTTTTTATTTGAAACAATGAAATCTAGAAATTAAGAGAAAATTAAATTAAAAAAGAAGAAAATATTAGTTTCTAAAAATTAATCATAGTTCAAGCATACTAAAGTTCTAATATTTTCTGAAATATTTTGGCCTAAGTCTTTATATATAAAAAAAAATGTATTTTACCTATGAAAAAACAGTGCCGATTTTTTTTTTTTGCATGGAGAGTGCGGCACCCTATTATATATATATCGAGAAACTCACAAAAAAGACTGAAGTTATAGGCCTGTTTTTTATCCGCCACTTAAAAGCATTTTTGGTGGGTGTTAAGATTTACCTGCAATGAAATGGAAAAAGAAAAAAATCAGTTAATTTTCCACATAAATAAATTAAAATGCAAATCAAATAAAGTAACAATCGTATCAACAATTCTATGTACTAAATTGGCAGTCAAGCGCTGACTCATTTCATCACACATACTCATGCATTCATCAATCATTTNCATGCATTCATCAATCATTTGCAGCAGCAACGTATTGATTGCAAAAACCAGCAAAATTTAGTTGAATTTCACAGTTTTATTGTTTACAAGTAAAATGGAAATTAAAACCCATTCCACGTATTTTAACTTGTATCGTAATGGGAATCATGACGTGCTTAAATACGAGTACTTCGATCTGACTTCGAGCTGAATGTCGAAACGAAGTA
>NW_016183055.1:0-5687 GCF_001687245.7 Rhagoletis zephyria | reverse complement strand
TGAGGAAGTCATACAATCGCTAACCCCCGGAGATCTCCTTAAATTTCTGAGTTCTCTGGGATTAGATGGGGTACTCTTAACAGTCGAGGGCAAACTAGATCCTTTAGTTGCAGTGCATACCTCTACTTAATCTATCTATCTATCTATCTAAGAAAACTTTAGGCTGATAATATTTTAATTAGGGTTGCCATCTATTTTTTTAAGGTTATAACTTCTGCATTGCTATTTCCAATTTCCAAAATAAGAAGTCAAATTAAAGAACTCGAATTCTACATAGATGTGCAATAATGTTTTAGTTTTTGAAGCTAGAACTTTTTAGCGGTACTGGGAGATTTTAAATGTGATGAAATGAAAACTGACACCATGCGAGAGCTCTCATCACTCAGAAATGGATTAGATGAATCATTAAGAATATTTTTTGAGGTTTTTGAATAGAGTTTCACCTGTTTAAAAAGTTAAACTCAATTTTGGCGTTTTAACGCCATTATATTATTATATTTTACATAGAAATTATAAGTTATAATTATAGTGCTTAATGTTTCCATGATAGCGAAAGTTAATTAGAACGATCTGATTCTCTTGCAACCAAGTGGCAAAGCAACACCCAACACATTTACAAATTTTTTAGCTGGTCAAGGTAAAGGTCAAGGAACTAGAGATCAAGTATGAGAATTTACAGTGGCTTATTTATTGGAAGAAGGTCAAAACTCTCCATTCAAAATTAGCTGCTCATTTACAACTTAATGATTAAACCTGTATGTACATATGGCATCCAACTATGGGTATGTGCGGCGAAAAATAACTGGATGATAATTCAAAGATTTCAAAACAAAATGCTTACAAAACAAAAGGTGCCATTATATGTAAGAAATAGTGTCTGACCGAAGGTTCGGCCTGGTTTCGGTATTCGGCTTATTCTGCTGATTTTTTATCTTCGGCTTCGGCCAGGGCTTATACATTTGTTTGCCTTTGATCGGTTGTGCTCAATGAAAAACCAATATTAAATAAAAAATTAGGCACTGATCACGCGTTTTTTCAATAATATTTTTCAGCAATGATAAGTAGCACATTGTGGCTGACTTCCAAAACGTATCAATACAATGTTTGGAAACTGTTATACTGCGGTATTCAAACTGTTTGTATATGCAGAGTTGGGACATATTGCAACCATGTACATTGCATAATTTAAATATTCAATATAGCAATGGATAAGTTAGATAAATGTAATCCTACCCCTCGACGTCGGCCATTGTTTACTTCGAAATGTCATCAAAGTATCAATTAGCTTAGCAATGCGCAGTTTGCTTTCTGTATACACATCGATAACTTTTACGATACATTTTCGGACATGCCACATCGTCCTGCCTGTCTTTTAACCTAAGGTTCTTCTTATGAAAAAGTAAAGGAGTATGTTTACTACCCATAAATGTAAAATAAGTACCGCTCAACGATTACCACACGAAAATTCACGTCTTTTATAAAATACGCGAAATTCAGTTACGGTTGTGAGCAGCCTCTTTTCTCGCATTTGGTAACTGACACATTTGTTTCATAGCCTCTTATTTCTCAGAACCTACAAATAAACGTCTGAAATCCCGAGCTTTAGGTCTGACCGCTCAAGAAGTTATCTATCTATATCTATACTACAATAAAATTAAAGGCCACATTTTTTGTTAGTTAGGGTCGATTTCTATGATTCAAATTTTAAAATGACATATTCGTAGCACAATAGGGCAGAGTGGTATTTTTAATATTAATTATTATTTTATATTAATATTTTAATAATAAGTATGTTTAATTAAAGTATTAGAGAGCATCAACAAATCACATATTGCTCTCTATTCTCTTCTATTTTTATACTCAGCTAGCACAGCGCAAAAATAAAAAAGAACTTTTGCCAGCTTCAGTCAAGCGCAAAGCGAAATTTATTTACAAGCAGCGCTGCCTTCAAAACAAGCGAACACTGTTCATCGTGTATTTCGTTTGAGAACTGTTTTTTTATACCCGAGCGCACTTATGCAAAAGGGTATTATAATTTTGTTCACATAACGGTTGTTTTTAACAGCCAAAACGAATGGAGATAGATATAGACATATATATACATAAATGATCAGAATGAAAAGAGAAAGCGGTGACTGTCCGTCCGTCCGTCTGTCCGTCTGTCTGTCCGTGAACACAATAACTCGAGAAAAAATTGAAATATGTCAACTAAATTTTGTAAGTAGGTTTCCCTTGATCCAAGGTAGGTTGGGATTGAAAATGGGCAGAATCGGACAATAACCACGCCCACCTCCCATATAATGGTATTTTCGAAATATGCAAAAACTATTATATTTCCGCAAATACTGGATCCAAATTGTTGAAAGTTGGTATGCGAAGTATAAATTTGGCATAAAATAAGACAGTTATGAAATTTTTGGAAAATGGGCGTGGCCCCGCCCACTTTTGATAAAAAGCTCTATCTCTGTAGTCCCTTTACCCATCCCCACCAAACTCGCTGAGAACATTACTTAGGGCTTGACTAAGAAACCTGTTGAAAATCCGATAAGAACCACGCCCACCTCCCATATAACGGTAATTTACAGAAATACGAAAACTGCGATAAATAAGTAACTATTCAAGCTAATTTACTCAAAATCAATATATGCAATAACCTCTTAGCAGAAAATTATAATTAGGGAAATTTTTGGAAAATGGGCGTGGCACCGCCCACTTATGCCTACATATGTGTATCTCGGTAACCGGTTTACCAATTTCTACCAAACTCGGCACATTTATCAACCTTGGCGTGAAAAAGCAATATGCTGAAAATCTTTGAAATTGGACTAAAATTACTGCCACTTACCATATAAAGGTACATTTCAGAAATACGAAAACTCCGATTTTTTAATAAGCTAAGACGCCAACTTACAACAATCACTTAACAAGACACAAGATGATTGATTACTTACTAAAGTGTATATTGATAACCGCCTTACTGATTTCCACCAAACTTGGTCCAATTATTTCAATAAATCATAGTATATTATCGAGATGTTTGGAAAAATACTCTTGCTTATCACGCAGTTTACTGATAGGTGAAAAATGATATTTAATAAGTGCGCCGGGTATATAATGTTCGGTTTCGTCCGAACTTATACTTCTTTACTTGTTTTACTTCGAGATACGGCTTGTTGCGATATCGGCACATGCTCACCAGAGACTGGCAAACGAAGCTGATTTTATAGCTATAAGCCTGCTTACATTAAAAACGGGGGATGAACGAACACCAGCGCATAGCGTACAGTGCTTGCAATACAGCCACCACAAGTGAACGATACTTATAACAGCTCATACTGATATTGACTTCGGCAAAACAGTATTCCGCAGTGTTGCCAACTTTTCAGTTTCAAAAAGCACCAAATCTTGGAAAAAAGAGCGTTTTACCGCACTAAAAGCACTCAATACAAACAATATTTATACGTATAAATAAATACACATTCATGCTTGCGAAGTAATACCGAAGTACCGCACATTAAAACTGGTACATCTGGAGAAGGAACGATCGAATCGCAACAAACGAAATTGAATTTTAAAGGGGAAGAGTAATATGTACTTAATGATACCCTAAGTAGAAATGAGCGAAAAAATATGTTGTTTTATAATATAACCTCAAATATTGCGAAAACCGTGTTTTTACACTTAGAGGCTAGGATATCTCAAAATTCTGACGTGGTATAGAAATTCTGCAGCTAGATTTGTATTCAAAAATGTTTCGAACTGTCTAATCAATCAATAATCAAGAAAATAACAAAATAAATACTTAACTTATCTGCGTGCTAACATTTTCAACGCGAATACAATTTAACAAGAACGCAAGAACGTGGGTTTGCAACTCCATCTTTTTATCAATCATGGTTTGCATTTTAGTGTATTTAAATTTGTAGATTATTGAAAATTCAGAAAATTTAGTTCAGAAAAAAGCACTAAAAAGGGCACTAGGCACTAAACCATTTTTTTTGGCGTTTTAATTTGCAAAAAGCACTAAATCTAGTGCTTAAAGCACTAAGTTGGCAACTATGGTATTCCGAGTGAACGTGCTCTAAATCAGCCACCGCCGTATTTGATCGACTGCCGAAAGTACGATACTGCATTTGGACGTTTACCGAAAGCACGAGAGCTCATTTCGACGGTTGCCGAAAGCATGAAAGCTCGTTGAGACGGTTGGCGAAGCAAGACGCCGCAGTTCATTTGTTGCAGAAGTCATTTGACTTGTTGCTGCAAGCCTTCATTTGTTGCTGAAGGCATGTTTGATGGGTTGCCGAAGTCATGATACTGTATTTAAAAAACAATTCAACGACATTTTCTTGTTTGAAATGAAGCATTGATATGCACATACACATATACATACGTACGTATACACATTCATCACAACTAGCCTGCCAACACGTTCTTGGCGCCAGCAGAGAGTAAAGCAATTGAATGGTAGACGCGCTCTAAATACATACATACATACGAGACGATAAATCACCCTTTACTATATTCGTGTTGCTTTCGGCAACAAGTCAAATGGCTTTCAGCAACAAGTCAAACGACTTCTGCAACAAATGAACTGCGGCGTCTTGCTTCGCCAACCGACCCAATGAGCTCTCATGCTTTCGGCAACCGTGCTAACGCCGCCTTTGCTAGTTTCATGAACGAGCATTCGGAATACTGTTTTGCCGAAGTCAATATCGGTATGACCTGTTATAAGTATCGTTCACTTGTGGTGGCTGTATTTGCAAGACAGCACGCNGCTAACGCCGCCTTTGCTAGTTTCATGAACGAGCATTCGGAATACTGTTTTGCCGAAGTCAATATCGGTATGACCTGTTATAAGTATCGTTCACTTGTGGTGGCTGTATTTGCAAGACAGCACGCTATGCGCTGCTGTTCAGTCATCCTCTAATTACGTTAAGGTAGCGATACTACTAAGCCAACGCGCTGCTCAGTCATGCAAAGCTGCAGTATTGATTGAGTTTGCAATAGTTGGCGTTCATCGCAGGCCAGTCTCTGATGCTTACTGTAAGCTTCTTGGCCACACCATACATTGATCTCCAGCTTTTCCTTTATTTCATAGAGATGAAGTTCGTGAAAAAAGAAGTTGCCGCTGCGCAGCAGAAACCTAATTTTACATCGCTGTAGTAATATGCAGAATAAATAACAGCTAAGAAATTTCTGTTTCTCTGCATGCAAATTCTGCACAAAACAATACTCAATTAAGTTAGTTCAAAAGATCAATGTTCAATCAATCGAATTAGATTTTGAGATATGTACATAAAATATACTTGTACAGTGAAAGCTCCCATAATCGGACACCGATGGTCACTTACTTTTTGTCCGCTAATGGGAGATGTCTGCTTATGGGAATTTCGCAAAAAATAATATTAAATTTAAAATTTAAAAAATTTGAATCGCGGGTTCCTAAATTAAAATAATATTTATCTTTCAATAGATAAAAACAGATTTAATGAAATATATATTCCAATTTAAGGCATTTTATTTTCTACCCACAAATCTCATATCACGCTTCGCTGAAGCAGTAAGAAGAGGGCAGGCTCTAGTTTTCGATCAACTTAGGTTTAAAGATGCCGAAAAGTGCGTTATTAGACTTTTTCGAACCTCTGTAAAACAATAAATTGATGCAATATATCTGTGCGTGTGGGGGG
>NW_016183054.1:0-5687 GCF_001687245.7 Rhagoletis zephyria | reverse complement strand
CTCTTGGCAGCACAGAAAGCCACCGAGGCCTTCCTTGCACGCTATTCGACGTTTTGCTTCCAATTAACTCTAAGGTGAAATGCTGAACGTCAGTTTTCTAAGGGTTTACGCCAACTGAAAAATGTATGGTCCTGGAATCCACCGTCTCTGGAGCTCTTTCCATAATTTCCCGATGCCACTATAGCTACATCGTCGGCATAAGCCACTACCTCGATTCTTTGAGAAGTCAGGTGTGGGGTCAAACAAAAGAAGAAGTAGAAAAAAGATATGAAAATTTCTTCTCCAGTAAATAATTGCTTTCTAAATGTACAAGTACTTTACCAAAATTTCTGCTTATGGTTATAGCAATTAACCTCCACAAATAGGAAACGTGGGATAAAAGTGCTTTTGAGTACAAATACTTATTTGTACCTACATATGTAGATATGTATGTATGTATGTATGTTATTTTTATCTAGAACGCAGAATGTTGTTTTGAAATGGAAGCTGGCGTGAACAAAGCACACCTTAAACAATGCCACCTATTATTCTTAACAAAAAAAAAACGAAGAAGAGTAAAGAATGACGAATGAAAAAAAGCGTGTAAATTGCCCGAATGATGAACGCGTTGAAAAGCGTAAAGTAGGCATGAAGAGTACGGGTGGTGGCGGCAGCAAAAGCAACAGCTTTTGAAAGCAAAACACGCACTTAACGAAAATGTTCCCACACACAGCTGTGCCGCGCAGATGCGTTGAACAATGAGAGAGCTTGTAGCGCTTGCTGATGGGCCACATTACGCATGCGCACCGACGCGACGCTTTGCTATTAAATATAAGTACATATATGTACTTACTATAGTAAGTGCACTTACACGCGCACACACAGACACACCTGCATTGGTATGCATGACAGGAGAAGCCAGGAGAATGGAATTTTTAGTTGACACATGTGTTTTCTTTGTAGATACAGTGAAATCTCGATATAGCGAAGGGGTATGACAAATGATTTGTAAAATGTATAGTTTCATTATATTTATAGAGTATGAAAACCTTCATACAATGAAAAATGCAAACTTTTTGAAAAAAATTTATTATATGTAAGTAAAAGGTGGTTTCTTTTTTAAAAACTAAAATAAAAAAAAATAACAAGAATAAATGTTTTCGTTACATTATTGGCTTATTCGAAAGAGCAAACATTACCATTATTTATGGAACACGATTTCTTTCATGTGGCTGCCTCGACTGGCTGTGCAATAGCGCATCCTGTTAACCAAGTTTTCCAGGACCTTGGGGGTGGATTCTGGTCCTCTCAAGAATGGCTTACTTGATATTTGCCTAAGTGTCTGAATCGCTAATGGCTGGTTCGCATTATATAGGTCCTTTACGGCACCCTACAAACGAGTCTAATGGCGTCAAATCGTAGCTCTGAGGTGGCGCATTGACATTGCCGAGTTGGCTAGTAACACGATTACCGAACTTGGCGCGCAAAAGATCGCTAGTGGTATGGGCTGTGTGATATGGCGCGCCATTTTGCTGAAAGCAAAAATCTTCGAAGTCCATGCCTTCAATTTTTCGATTTTCGGGTTTTTCGATCTGCGGATGCGTCAAATTTGTTTGTTAATATAGCCGCCGAGGTGAAAATGCGCGTGCAAAGTTCGCACTAGGGGGGGTGCGTGAAATGTTGAGTTGTTGAGTTCGATGGCGAGTCGATGTTCCAGCACTGCGTCGTACATTCTCGTCAGTGCGCATCGGAGGACGGCGGGAACCATGTGTATTGTCCCCTAGCATGCCTGTCCCACGAGCTTTTGGCACAAACTTGCGTACAGCAGGCGCGGTGGGTGCTTCATTTCGGTCAAAACTTATTTTCAATAAACGCGCTGTTTGGCCTATACAACATTGACTTTGGAAATAAATTTGCATTATTTCACCACGTTGTTCGAGCGTAAAGCGATTCATTTTGTTTCGCGGGGATATTATTTTGACTTTCTGGCCAGTGGGAGAGAGCTGTTGCTGTCAAAATAAGATATGATACAAAAACAAAAACGACTAAATGGACCACCCGTATAGTTAATTTTTTTTTATACCGGGGCTGTCACCATCAACATATGGGGAATTCATTATGTAGAGGCTTTTGAGTCGACACTTCGTTATATAGAGGCTTTTGCTAACGGGACTCTGACCGTTAATATGTTCCGAGAATTTCTGTGCACAAAATTTCTTCGTTAATTCAATGGAACATTTTTGTATGGAACATTTAAAAACGACGAGGTTTGTGAGGGGACTCAGCAGACATTTTTCTTTTATATCAAGTTTCGAGGTTTCACTGTACCTCGCTGTAGTATGCTTCATTTGTTTGTGGTATGATTTTGTGTACCCGCAACTAAAGCGGGCATTTTGTGAGTGGCCTGAAGCAAATAACCTGTTGATTTACGCTGTACGATTGGTTATGGCCGGGCACGTCATTTTCTCTTCACTCACAGACATATCACAAACACTTGGGTATGCGCGCCTGCGCAGCTTGTGATGCGTGAATGAGATTGCTTTGAAAGTTTTATTTATGATTTTTTCACATGTTTTTTTTTTTTTTTTGTTTAACTTGGCTTCATCTTTTGTGAGCCTTGCTTCGAAGTATGTAGTATATTTTTAGATAATTCTTTTGTGTGAACGCCAACGCACAGCTGCGGCGCGTCAAACAAACACAACGAATCGGGTACGCTATTGTCTGTCAAAAGTGGAATGGGATGCTGACGCGCATGCGTAACCCGTTTACACGCACCTGAGTGAGTAAATAGTAAAAATAAAACCTGAAAAAAAACTGAAAAATTAAATAAAGCTTTACAGCGAGCGCCATTATATTCAGCAACAATACAATAAACAGTCAGTGGAGTCACACAACCAAATGGCAATGAATTTTTACTTCAATGCGCTGTTGATTACCAATCAATGTACTTGTTGTATTATTGCTGTCATTGTAAATTGCCATACTTGTTGTTATTGCAGTACCAAGTGAACCCGCTTCGTACGGGCAATGACCATTTTGGGTAACTGGCGCGCCACCATCGACTCACAAACACATTTGTACTTAAATACCGTACGCGCAGGCAGTCCAGCCGGTAGTGGAGCAGTTGATAGTCGGCGAATACATTTNGCAACAACAACAACAACAACAACAATAACAAGACGTACCATTAGTACGCATTCTTCAGTTAATTAGTTGCTGTGCGTTTTGTGACAGTGAACACCTGCAAAAGTGAAATAGCAGCAGCGTCAGGCTTCTTCAGGCTGCCGCCAGTCAGTCAGTCAGTTTGTTAGTCACTGGTCACTGGTTTATAAGCGTTATGTAGCTCCAAGTAATGGAAGTTGGAGCAACTGCAAAGCACGTACTGAGCTATTTGGAGGCGCTGTTTGATTGACGCGCGTGAAAATCCCATAACTAAATTGTAGGGCTGGCTAGCAAGGCGAAGCAAGAGTGGCAGAGTGTCTTCACACAGCCTACTTTAAAGCCGAGTACAAATTCCATATGCGATATAGTAAAAAAATAAAAAGCGACTGTAAGAAGCCGCGCCGCGACGCGACACAGCTGCATGGCATATTAAGTATCAAGTATTTCCGAAGTTTTGCATAGCGTTAGTTTTTATTTAATGTTCCATCGTCGTTGTTTACGTTATTTCTAAATTTTAATTGCCGCTGAGACCAGCAACAGCGGGTGACTCTCTCTAGCTTCTTTTATTTTCTGCTGTTTTATGTTTTTTTTGCTTTTGGTTTCGCGTTTGCTTACGCATGCAATATTTAATAGGCAAATGTGCGCTTCACTATGTTAGCGCATGCGCGGCGCGCGCACTTAAAGCGAAGTAAGCTTACTAAAGCTTTCGTACGAGTACATTCAAACAAAACAAGTGTTTTCAACGATGACTTTGGCTTTGATTTTAATTGGAATTAGCATATGAATGTTCCTCAACTGCTGAGAATACAAGTAGGTATCTAAGCACATTAGGGTGGCTTACCAAAAATGCAGCGGTTTTTTCTACCAAAGTTATAAAATCTATTATTTTTTAAGACTTTCGCAAAAATATTTCGGAAAAATATTAAGATTTACCGATTTAAAAAAATCTACAAAATCTCATTACTTTGATTCTTAATTTAATACCTCCTATCATCTGAGTTGATTTTTTGAAAAAATATTTTTTAAAACTAATTTTACTTATAAAAACAATTTTTTTGTGGGAACATTCATACATATTTTAAAATCAATCCAGCTTATGTAAATCTTAACATTTCTCTAAAATATTTTGGCGAAAGTCTTAAATTGTAAACAATTTTATAATTCCGATTTTTTATTTGTATGCACCCTAATGTACAAACATATGTATTGCATGAACATATGCCTATGCGCGTATTCTAATCACATACATTGAAACATATGTACACATATATATTTACATACGTACATATGTATGTACATATGTGTATGTATGCCGAGCACAGCTGTTGCTTTGTTAGCTAGCGCTTAAAATCAAAGTGAAAATTTCAAATTTTAAAATGGGGGTCACGCTCTACTTACTACTCGGAGCCAAGTTCGTGCGTATTCAAGTCACTAATTGAATATTTGAAAATTCGCAGTAATCGCTTTAACGATTTCAGAAAAGTGTTAGGAATGTTGTGTTACCCAGTCGGCAAAATGAAGAACAAAAGGGGCCTTCTACATAGGAGTACTTATTTTGATATTTTCGTTGTCATCAACCTAGCGCGCTCGTTTCTTTATTCTTTATTTTCATATGAAAAGAACCTTCTGATTTAGTTCATTGCAATTATTTTCTTTTATTTGACTTCCGTTGCTTTAAAAACACACCTTCTTGGCTTTTTTTTGCGAAGAAGAGGCACCGAAAGCCTGTGTGGGATTTTAACTCACCTAAACCTCCTGCCGTCCAAGTACCGATCCACCCCCGGTATTTCGTCGGGAGTTGGTTTGACCACTAGGCTCGAAGTCCCCTCCTGGCCTTATGCGGTTCGTCGAAAGTTGCATCTACTTGGTTCCGCGCACTGCTAGTATACTAGTATCTGTTCGCCCCTTCCCCACTCATTTGCAAAATGTTCTCTCAAACGTCCGTTCCTAAGTACGTTGTCCATCGTTTCACTACATCTCTGCTTACCTTGCTGCTTGGCTTCAACGTGGCGAATCTCGAAAATCGCGCTACACACTTTTTCCCGAGCACTCTTGGAACTTGGCATAGCATCCTTTAAGTTTTATGGCCTTAGTGCGTCTTTCGATATGGCAGCTATGCTTTGTGTTTTTGTCACAAAGCGCGGGCAGGCGAATGAACGTGCTCAGCGTCTTCGTCTACATTGCATGCTTTCGGTTCACCCACTTTTCACTACTAAGGATAAGGATTGTCATTGTCACTGCCATATCGCTTTCCTCGTACAATATATAGAAGAACGAAGTACTACTAAAAAACCTAAGTTTTACTTTGTAGTACTAGAAAAATATAATACTTATAATAATAGTAGTAAATAAATAAATATCAGCACACCTCCCATTGGTTGAGTTTTCCTAACGCTTCTGCTCTTCTTTCATCGATGCCGATGTAGTCATTTCCAGAACATCAGCACCGTCTTCCTTCTTTTCGTGTAAAACTCTCGCCCTTTTTGCGGCTAATAACTCGATGGGGGTAATACTTGCAATCAGCGTTGCCGCATCGTCTGACGTTG
>NW_016183052.1:0-5688 GCF_001687245.7 Rhagoletis zephyria | reverse complement strand
AGTTCATAGGGATTTCGAAGACCATTATTCTGGTGGAGAGCTTTTCGCGAAGGTGCGAAATAAAATTGGCATTATTTTCAAAAGCGAAATAAAATCCATTGACCATATTGCTCTTTCAAACATTAAATTTGCGTAGCTTCACGGCGGTCCGCGTCCGCGCGCCACACCGCGACGCACCTGCTGCTCCACGCCGCACTCGCGTCAAATTTTTGATGACTTTATGTCGCTTTTAGAAAGGAAATAATGTAAATTGGGTATGCGAAATAGTGTTAACTGACCTTATTTCCGTTGATCTTGTTACCTGTCACCCACTAGCTACGCCTTAAGTTTTTTGTATTATTTACAATAAAACCTCATATTTGCATTAAGTGTTTTGTACTATTTACAATAAAACCTCATATTTACATTAAAAAGCGAGTGTGTTTAAATTCTTAAACAAAAAATTGTATCTCATTTGAAAAAATCGGAACGTTCGAACGGGAACGTCCGTTAACAGATTCGGTTTCTCTTAATCGCTATGCACTTACTATATAACATTTGTGGAAAATATTTTTATTGGTTTCAGATAGGTATTGACCATGACTACTCATGACAAAAAAATTTGTGTTCATTCAGAGCCTACTATAGTTTTTATGATGAAAAAAGTGTCTCCAAACGGAACGTCCGTAACGTTTTTTAACCGACTTCCAAGAAAGGAGGAGGTTATCAGTTCGTCGGAATATTGTTTTTTTTTTTTTGTATTCATGTACATATGTTACCACATAACTTGGACCATGTCAACCGATGATTCTTTCTGCATCGGAAAGGTAGTGTCTCAGAGGTGGTCCCATACTAATCTGGTTTAGATCCGATCATCGGATCATGAAATATATATATATATATTTTTTTAAGTCGGTTTTATTTTGCTAAACATTACTTGTTTAACTAGGAGTATTAAATGTAAATATATTTTTAACTTTTTTATTAGCACTCGGTAGGTCCCGAGCTCTAATGGCGCAATGTTCAAATAATATAGAAATAGAAACGGCAGCACAATGTTTCTATCACAGTCGGCTCTATGTAACTGGAAAGAGCCAGATTTTTAATTTGGCCACGGATTTTCGAAATTATTTTGGGATATGTTTATGCGGTTACAATAATAACTACGACGCGATCAAACCATAAAGCCAAGGGTAGCCAAATATCTTTTAGGGTTTGATTGCCTGGAAGTTACAAGTTTGTTCACAAATACCTAGTTGTTCTGCAGCCGGATTCCAACAGTTGCTATCGCTATTTTGATAACCAAAAATCTCCAAAAGAACAGTAGGCGCTCCCAACGACATTCAACATCTAGTTACATGTTCTCACCGCTGGTAAGCCCAAATAAAAGTTAAAATTTAAAAACCAATTAATAAAATTAAAGTAAAAAATTTTTTTTTCCCTAAAATCTATAAAGGACTCTTAGGTTAGGTTAGGTTAGAATGGTAGCGGAAAAACTATTACGCCCAAGTAGCAGCTAAGTGCCATTTTGATACCATACACTTCGAATGAGTATGTTTGAACCAGCCGGCGTGAATGATGAAGTTGAGTATGTTGTGGAGACTTATATCAGATAGCTCTCGTAACGATGTGAACTCATATGCTCCTAACATGGTATTTCTGCTCCTCATTAGAGCTGGACATTTGCAAAGCAGGTATTCTACTGTTTCCTGCTCGTTCTCATCTCTGCAGCTTCTACAGAAGTCGTTGTAGGTGATTCCCAGCCTTCTCGCGTGGGTACCAATCGGCCAATGCCCAGTAAGAGTCGCAACAAGCCTAGCAACGTCAGATATGGGTTTCCTTAGTAGGTTGTGTGTTCTCGCAGGGCTATACTCAGGCCAAAATAGTTTGGATATACGGCAGCCTGCCACGGTGCGCCATCTTTGATCCGATTTACGAAGATTGTGGAGAAATATGTCTTTATATAAGGTTCCAATTGGGGGCGAGATCCGGTCCTCGATCGACACCAATGTGGAACCGTCTCNAAGTTACAAGTTTGTTCACAAATACCTAGTTGTTCTGCAGCCGGATTCCAACAGTTGCTATCGCTATTTTGATAACCAAAAATCTCCAAAAGAACAGTAGGCGCTCCCAACGACATTCAACATCTAGTTACATGTTCTCACCGCTGGTAAGCCCAAATAAAAGTTAAAATTTAAAAACCAATTAATAAAATTAAAGTAAAAAATTTTTTTTTCCCTAAAATCTATAAAGGACTCTTAGGTTAGGTTAGGTTAGAATGGTAGCGGAAAAACTATTACGCCCAAGTAGCAGCTAAGTGCCATTTTGATACCATACACTTCGAATGAGTATGTTTGAACCAGCCGGCGTGAATGATGAAGTTGAGTATGTTGTGGAGACTTATATCAGATAGCTCTCGTAACGATGTGAACTCATATGCTCCTAACATGGTATTTCTGCTCCTCATTAGAGCTGGACATTTGCAAAGCAGGTATTCTACTGTTTCCTGCTCGTTCTCATCTCTGCAGCTTCTACAGAAGTCGTTGTAGGCGATTCCCAGCCTTCTCGCGTGGGTACCAATCGGCCAATGCCCAGTAAGAGTCGCAACAAGCCTAGCAACGTCAGATATGGGTTTCCTTAGTAGGTTGTGTGTTCTCGCAGGGCTATACTCAGGCCAAAATAGTTTGGATATACGGCAGCCTGCCACGGTGCGCCATCTTTGATCCGATTTACGAAGATTGTGGAGAAATATGTCTTTATATAAGGTTCCAATTGGGGGCGAGATCCGGTCCTCGATCGACACCAATGTGGAACCGTCTCTGGCTAACTCGTATGCAGCCTCGTTTCCGGGAATGTTGCTATGACCAGGGACCCAAACTAAATCTAGATCGAGTTGACGACTTACTGTATTTAACAGCGTCTACACTCCTTGATTAGTTTCGACCTTGTTGTAAAAGACGCTAAGGCCTTAATGGCTGCCTGGCTATCTGAGAAAATGGCTACTCGCTCGCTACAGCCTTCGTCTACAGCGAATACTGGAAGACACTCGCGAAATCGGGCAGATGAATTGATCTTTTTACTCCCAGTGACTCAGAGTAAATAAAGGACTCTTATTTTTCAAAAAAAAACCTGGGCGATAGTTATTCGTCGCCACCTTTAAATTTAATTTATTTTTCTTATTCATTAAACCTTTTGTTATATTATTTACCTTTATTGAGAAATGTTTTTTATCGTCTTATAAACTTCATAAGCTAAATATCTGCGGATAGCAAAGTTATAGTGTTTTTTTGTAGATAATATATAAAAGGAATTACAGTTTTTCTGAACATAATAAAATATAATTTTCTTTGATTTAGATGCACTTGACTCGACTGGTATGAAAATGGTGACCCGTAAATATCTTTACGACAAAATGCAGTGCATGGTTTACTTAATTTCGACCAAAAACTTAAGTATCTAGAAAATCTCTTGCTGGCTTGTTATGGTGACGCGCGAGATAATTTAAGAAGTTTAAAACGAAGATTTTCGAGATTAAAATCATCAATGAAAGAAAGACGGTGTAAGGCACATATAAATAAAGATGTATTTCTAAAAAAGAATGCAGCTTGGTCAGAAGAAAACTTTGTTCTCTTCCATGAGCGAATCGAATTGACGTGGTGGGCTTAATAAATCGTTTGAAGGCCCTAGCGAGAGAAGTAAAGAAAAAGAGTCGAACAAATATTGTAAAACATGTATGCGTTCCTTAAACACGTAATAAAAATAATTGTATTTTTTCAAAATGGTTTTATTTCTTACTCAGCCCTGCCGTTAATACCATAGGAAAAACGAATCGAGAAAATACACATGCCGATAAACTTTATAAAATGATAAATTTGTATTATATGTATCGGTTTTGCTTTGCACGTATTTTATTGGAAAACTTGCTCACATGTAATCAATGATACGATAAGGCTGATTATTCCACTTTTTTCTTGAAAATACATGCTAATTTTTAAAAGAAATTAATTTCCATATAAGTGATTGTAAAGTGTAATTCAGTAAAAAAATTATTTTGGGTTCAAATCGACCTGCATACATACATATGTACATATGAATATAGTCGAAAGTGGCACAACCCACGGCAGGAGTGGCATTTGACTTATTTGAAGTTCCGAAAGGTTTCTGGTCCGGGGTTAGACTCAATGCCAGCCCGGAGCAAAATTATGCAGTGCCAACCTCCTGCAGTTAAAGAAGGGGGTTGTAAACCGTTTAAATAACACTCCGGTTTTTAATCGAGTCTTTGCTATTTGTCAGAAGACTACGCTGAGATGCGGAAAAAACAAAAGAGAAAAATCAATCTTCACCCATAACTTATGCCTTATTACAATTTATTATATTAAAAAATTTGTGTAAATTTAATTAAAGTTGTCATCTACGTACATATGGCACACTTATGTACATATGTATCTGTGGTCACGGTCGCGGTCTAATAGTATTTACCCATCCCTACGTTCGCTTTGTATAAAAGTGAAAATAACCAGGCAGGTTCTGCAATTTACTTCCGAGTAAATTTCAATTCCATGCAATTTCATGATTCAATAAATAAAGGTTAGAGTTTTGACACTGCCTTACAAAAGGTTGCACACTAGGGTGGTTCAAAAATGCATGTGAAATAGTATTCGGAATTTTGAGAGCATACCCCCTAGGATTGTTCTATACCGAAAGAGGTTTACCCTTATTTTTTTTATTTTGAACTAATAATACCCAATTATTTATTCACCGATACTTTTGTTAGTCGATTGCACCCGCTAAATACTAATCTGAGGCCCGTTTGACTCGTACACCCTCAAAATTTCATGTAAATTGAGTAAGCCGAAAAAATGGCAAAAAATTCGCAATTTTATTTAAGGAATGGAAAAATCAAAAAAGGCGAAATGCCATTTCAACGATCAATTTAAGAAGGAGTTTCCATTCCTCATATCGAAGAAACATATATTTCAAGTACAGAAGTTAGTCTTATTTTGGATGACTTTGTCCCTCAATATAAGCCTCGATTACAAGAAAAATGTGTTCCCTTATTTGTCGGACTTGGAGAAATCAATGGTGTTTTGTTACTTCGTCGTAATTAAATTGGACATATATAGCATCGTGTTTAATGTTTTATCTGAAGAAATGCCAGATATTAAAATTGACGACAATTGTCTGTTTAAGGAATTAGAAAACCGAACGTACATATACTTAAATCCTGAAAAATTTAAACAATGGGCAAATCATTGAAATTGCTAAAACATGGGTAGAAATATTCAGCCATTTAAAAAACAAGCATATGCTATGTGAAAATTTATGTATTTATTTTTATGCAGCGGTTAAGAGTTTTTTTCAATCGCGAATGATTTTTGGAGATGTAATCTAGATTGAATGTTGATACTCTAGCTGCAGTACTGGTGGTAAAATTAAATATGAAGGATATATCTTGTTCGGATATTTTCAATACATTGTTAGAAGATGATAGGTACTTATTTAAATAATGATTAATTATTCTTTTACATTTATCATATGAGGTCATGAGGGCGCCTGTCTACAAAAAAAAAAAAAAATGTAATATGAGAAAGTAGGATCATTGCAACTACGTGATGCTACATATTATAAAATTAAAAGGGCATGCCTCGAGCTATTATCGTTTCGATTTTAGTAATGCATTTTAAGGTGCACCTCAATTATTATTTTTTA
>NW_016183051.1:0-5688 GCF_001687245.7 Rhagoletis zephyria | reverse complement strand
TCTAGAAACTTGTGTTCCAAGGAGACTGGGGTAATCAGATCATGCTCCACCAAGGAGCCTGGAAAATTCACTTGAAGAAGGTAGTTTATTTGGGTAGGCTTTACTAGACAATATTTAAAAAAAAGATTCTATAAGAAAGAATTTACAACACACATTTTGTCTAATATCTTCAAACTATTTTTGTGTTTCTACCTCCTCTAACTACTTAGTACAACCAAAACTCTAATGACCTTATTCATAAAACATAAAATACGTAGATTTAAAGAGGTTTATAAAGTGAGATTTCCCTAATTCAAGTTTACTGCCTTCTTTTGAATTTATTGTTTTAGGTTCGCACAAAATTAATTTAAAAATCAGCCCTTTTCGCATCCAACAGTTTTAATTGAAGGCAAGTAATTAACAACAAATGTTGCTACACAATTTTCAAAGGACTTATTTAATTGAATTAAATTAGCCATTAGCAAAGTTTTCAAATTTGGAAACAAAAAATTCCTGTCGCTTGCAGCCGAATTCATTGTGAGTTCGTAGATATATAAAATCGTTTCGAATTGATTAAAGCCAAAATGTACTACTAGCAAACTATTTACTATGTATTTGGGTGCTATTATAGAATAGTGTTTTTATCAACAAAAACGTCTAAAACGCAAAATGGAAAAGTTATTTTTTTAAGTGACAAAAATTATTTGTAAAATTCATTTTGCTGCCAATTCATGGCAACGAATACGTAAACGCTGACGTTTGAGCTTTTTCTTAGCGTCCACAAAATTTTTGGCATATTTCAAAACTTACACTGACACGCCTAATTACCCAGTAGAACTTATCAAAAGTGCAAACAAAGCAAACAGCGGCGACCGAAGGCGATGGAAGGATTGCAAAAAAGCGGAAGTAGTAAAAATTTATTTTTGCCAGTACCCGCATACATATAGATATTATATAGAAATACTACTTATTGGTTATGGCTCATGGAGCATAAAACGATGGTTATGTAAATACATACATACATATAGAGATACTTTATATAGATCTATATATATACATGTCGTCATTATGTGCAAGTGTAAGTAAAAGCACGCTGCATTTTGCAGGCAAAGTGGCTATAATAGCGGTTACCACAGTGAAATTGGCCATTAACAGTTAAGCGGCAAAAGCGAAGTTGGCTGCTGGATATACTTGCGCTCTGTCAAGGAGTGATAGTTAGCAGGAAGTGACAAAAATGCTGTGCGAAAGTTTGCGTTCTTCCTTTTTTGTGGTTTGCTTCTTTTTCATGTAATTTCGGTTGTATTTAGTTGAAGGCACAGCGAGCAAACTTTTAAATAGCATTGCTGTCTAACTGCTTCTACTTTCCCAACAGTAACTACCTTTTTGTGAACAGTTTTATGTACTTGAAATTTTTTTATAGAAACTCTTTAGTGTTTTTTTTTAATAGCTTCTATTTTTTGTTGCTTAATAAGCCGACGTGTCAATGTAAAGTGACTTCATAATTAGCACCGCTTAAACATTTTTTAGTTGTTTTTTTTTTGTAATTCTTTTTTTTTTGCTTTGAGTCTTTTGCTTGAAAATTACAGTAGATATTGCGCTTTGGTACGAAAAAAAATATTTTAGTTGTTGGAATTAAAAAAAGAAAATGGTTTTCCGTATATTGCCACCAACTATAGTTTGTGATACTTGAAAAACTTTCGTTCTCGGAAATGTAAACGTTTTGCTAATGACCAGCGTGCGCGGAACTGCTAAATATAAGGAGATGAAAAACCTCAGAAATAAATATGTATTTTAAAGTAAGAGCCAACCTTTGGAAAAAATGTGGTTACGCACACATAAATGTATCTTTGCTTGAATTGCTAGTTCTGTATAATCTGTTAGCAGTGCCGCCAAGGAAAAATCTGTGCTCGATAGTAAATATGTTATGGGGAAACCAAAATATGTTCGTCTATAACTTCTTAAATAGCCTAGCAGGCGAGATGGGGATTTCACACACACATGGAATAGTAGTTGCAGAATACAATAGCATATACGATAGCATATACGGTGACACGACATATTAGTCCTCAAACATTAATTAAAAACAAAAAAAAAATCGCAAATTTTCAAGAATATTTGAGCACAAAATTTGCAAAGGAAATTTCCTTACCCATCCAAATTTGTACCAAATTTTTTAAAAGATTATTTGAAATAATCATATTTTTTAAAAATTCAAAGTCCTTGAAAAAATCCTTACGTCGCACAGTGTAAGATTTGACCCATCTAGCTGCTTTTAATTCTGTAATTCGAAAACTATTGAAGATAGATTAATGAAATTTTGCACAAGGTACGTTATAAGATAGGCGAAGCTTTTTACAAAAAATTGGTAATTTATAGTTACTGTCACGCCACCCTATTATATAACTGCAATTTTAAAAAATGCAAAAACTGAAATATTTAACTAATTACAAACGCTAAAATGCCTAAAATTTATATTTAGAATTTCCCTATAACAGGACTGACAAACTGACAGAAATGGACTTAAAAATAAATATATTTTTTTTTTAATTATGGGCGTGGAAAATATCGACAAAAAAGTCAAGTTGGGTCAACATAATTCCGTTATAAGTTCAATATTTCTTGCTCTATTTACAAAAATGGGATACCATTGGAAATGTAATGAATCAGGCTTCTTCTATTCAAAGCAAAAATACAAGAATTTGTCTCGACCGAGATAAAATGCAAATGAATTACTCGAAGAAAATGAAATTCCCAGTAGGCCAGAAAAAAGAAAATTTCATCAAAACCTGCACTTTCCAGCAGCTAAAATTGTGTTGTTTCAAGTCTAAGAGGAGTGGCAAATAAACTGAGATACAAACTTTATCGAATAGTGGCGGATAACGAATTTTCGGGTCTAATAAAAATAATAGTTTGCTAAAAATAAGTCTAAGTCAACATCGTTTTACTTTAACTGAAATACTCAGTCCTAGTTTACTAAATTCCCAAAAAAGCATATTCATTAAAAGGATCATACCTAAAAAAATAAGACCAAAATGATATTTTAGCAATTGTTGCATAAATCACATAACACCGACAAATTAAACATTGAGATTCAGTTTTAAATATACAAGTTTAAATATTTTTGCCCTCAGTAATTTTCCAAATCACACCCCGTCCCGCCATACACTTTGATTTAAATTTTTTAGTTGTTATTGTTTCATCTTTATCAGGCATTTCTAAAAACATTCTTGAAGTTGTTTTGAAATTTGGCGACATAAAATAATGTAATTAATCTTTTCTAGAATATGGAAATGATACACTGTGCGTCGGAGAGAAAAACTAAGTATGCAGTTTTACTATAATTTACCCATAGTTTCGAGAATATATTAATTTTTTTGTATGTAAAATTTACTGTCGCACGGTGTTAAAATAAGACATTGTAGGAGTTAAGTTAACACTTTTATCTCATGCGAGTTATAAAATTGTTTTCTACTTTTCATAAATTTTTTGATGTGAGACTTGATAGAAGAAAGGTTAAGTCGACTAATATTCAGGGTCTTTGTGGCAAGTTGTTGAGGCTTACCGCGGATCCTGCACCGAAAATCATTCAGCAGAAAATGTTAAAAAAAAAATTGCAAAAAAACCTCTGCCCTATCGGCCCTGCCACTGCCATATGGCAACGCGTGCAAAAAAAAATAACAAAAAAAGCTACATATCACAAATAAAGTTTTTCACATAACTTGTCTCTTTTTATGGATTTCGAATTAAAACTTTTTGGATGTTATAATAAAAATCTAGCTACTTACTTTTTTCGTCTGCTAATTTTTTTTTTGTATTTTACCACTTTTTTTAACTCACTTCTCTTTGCGAAGTGATTACTTTGAAAGAATTGACTAGGGATACGCGATACCCATACGATATTCAATATATCAATATCGTTGCTCAACATATCGCTTAATTTAATATTTTCCTTCGTTCTCGCAAACCAGTTTTTGACATTGTAACCATGAAAAACAAAAATTTATAAAAATGTCAAAATGTCTTAAATCAGATTGTAGTTCTCATGAAATAAATGCTCGTAAATTCATTTCTTCAGGAAAATCAGCAGCAAAGACAAAATATTTTTTGCATAAAAATATTTTTAGCCAACCAATACCCACCAGAGCTACTGTATTGACATTTTAAGCAAATTCAATCGATTGAATTGATTTTGTATACGGAACAATGGGCCTTATGAGTAAAAACTAAGCTTTTTCTTAAAATTTCAGCCCTTTTATTTAAATTTCTTTGCATAAATCGTGTAAAAGGTCTGAAATTTTAAGAAAAAGCAGTTGCTTATTTCTTATTCATAATGCCCAATAACTTAAAAATTATGTTTTTTGAGTTCTCCTGGAAAACCAATATTGAAACCTGTATCAGAAAAACTCTCGCGCTGATACCAACGACTTTTATGTCATAATGTCTGAAAATGAAAATTTTAGAGGCTTATATTCATTAGATTCACTTTGGGTACCATTAAATTTTTTTGAAGAAACTAAACTTTTTTTGCTCTTCTGTGAAATTTTCGAACTAACTTATAAGTGGAATTGCATTTGACAGAAAAGAAAACGTTATGCTACTAAATTTTTGGAATAAATGATAACAGTTACTTTCAAACGAATATTTCCGGCACTTGGCAAACATTTTGCAACATATTTCGATGCTTAAAATTTTAAACTTACATAAATTAATCTTTTTTAATGCTCTGAAATTTGAGCTAGTATGTATGTGTGTCCACACAAATAAATGGATATTAAAAAAAAAATATTAGTGAATGCAAGCACCATCGTCATTTATTTATTGACCTTCTTATGCGTGTCGTTTTATGAATTGCTTGTGGTAGGCAATTCTTTCACATGCATGCTCATGAATAACATAAATAAAATTTTTAAACCCACCCCTGCATTCATATTTACATATACATATATGCAAGTGCATATATGAATTAGGCTGAGTCGCGAAAAAAAGCTTTTAATTATCGCCCATTTTTTTTTGAAAACGGCTTTCCACCCAAGCAGCGCCCTAAAAACAGCCAGAATTATATTTTCTTCAAAACTTTTTATTTGAAAAACACTTTTAAATGGTTGTGCAAAGTTATAAATGGTTTCAAAAGTTTTCGCACTTTCAATAAAACGCTGCACTATGGTATATTCTAGGAAAAAAATATTTTTCAAGTTGAGTTTTTTTTTTGGAAGTGTAATGATGCAGTTTTGTAGCCGAATACCAAAACATGAACATTTTAAAGTTTCGTATTCCTAAAACGAACTAAATATACCTTCACATTAACTGTCCCTTTTACGGAGAATGTTTGGTTTGTGTAGATTTTTTCTGAATTATTATGAAGACCGTTATTTTTACATATAACCAGAAATATTATAAGGAAAAGATTTTTATTTCTGCCTTAGAAAATATTTGGCCAAGTTTAACTGTTATTACTGTACTAAAGAAATAGAATGCGAATTTTTCAGTTATTATCGAAAAATAAAGAGTCCAGGACTCTTGTACAGGAGGTTCTCAGATCAAAAGAAGTTTCCTCTACGACAGTATTTTGCCCCGGACTTTTATAACAACGAAAAAAAACACCACCAACTCAGGCGAATACTGAATATACGTTTAGTGAATATATGAAAAATGTGGATGTGATCCCTACTGCGAATCATAGAGTTCTTACGCACAACGCGGACAGAACCG
>NW_016183050.1:0-5688 GCF_001687245.7 Rhagoletis zephyria | reverse complement strand
AATTTTTTTTTTGTGGTAGCCATGAAAGGAAATTGTGAATATCTCTTTTATTACTTTTTATTGGACTTTTTAAAACAAATGTTGGTTTTAATAAATTTTAAAAATTCTTAAAGTTGGGACAGCCTAAATAATAAGGATATTGACTACGATGGCTCACGTTTCGAGATATGTTTAGTGTAGTGTAGACTTCTTCAGCATATACAGGCTGGGTGGAAGCTTGTGCCTTATGCCGAATTTCCACTAGGCACTGAAATGACAAAAAATGTATACCATTTAAAAAAAAAAAATCCTTGTGGAAATGAACTTAATGACTATTTTTTTTAATATAATGACACAAATTAGATTTTCTAGCTGTTCTTGTTTCGAATGTGGTTCATGGTTTCACTAGACTTATGCTGGATTTCCACTAGGCATTAAATGGCAAAAATGACAAATGACAAAGTCGGGCATTAAAAAACAAACCGTGCCATTACATTAAAAAAATTTCCATTAAATTTATTTCCACGTGGCGTTATTTTAAATGGCATACATTTTTTGTCATTTCAATGCCTAGTGGAAATTCGGCATAACATAAGTAGTTTCGAAAATTTCAGAACTGCGGTCGAAGTAAATATGAATATTTCGTCAAATAATTTTCAGACACAATTTGCGGGTATTTTTCCTGACAGCTAGCGTTTAAAGCACTGCGCACAAACATGTTTTGGTCTCTTTTTTCAACTACAGAAAATATGTCTTGTTTTCTCTACAGCTTTTCCTGTGACAGAGCACCATAGTACCCATAGGCAAGGTAGTCCAGTTGATAAAATCAGCACTGCGGATAAAGTAGCTCGGGCTATCAGATCACTCTAACCCTACAAATTTTGGACCCATACACTACTCCATGGTGGCCGTAGGACTGGACCCCCTGATCACTCTCCGGATTGACAATATATTGAATGCCAGCAGCATGAATGGCTCCTTGGGAACAGCCACACTTGGCACCCTTCAAGAGTGGGTGTTATCTCGCCTGCTGTGAAACCTAGTGCTAAAATAATCCCTGTTCCGCACATCGAAAAAATAAATCGAAAAACCCCAAATAAATAAATGTCAAATCAAAGCAATTTCACAATGTCGTTAAAGTCATAAACACTCTTAACACAAAAACGATAACAGCGTGAGAAAGGCCACATAGAGTAAAATAATATTGCAAACCAAACCATGCATTCAAACCAAAAAACATTTCACTAAAAGAGTAGTTGAATGGGCATTAAACTAAATAGTGAACAAAAGCGAAGGAATAACTTTCGAAAGAACAAACATTGGTTTTACTAAGTTTGCAAATAAAATTCAGAAATCACTACCCACATACATCGCCCGCAAGCGTAAACGTTTTCCCCATTTTCCCCTTTCACAAATATAGCATTTGCCTACATACATACATACATACATATGTACGTACATAGTATACCTCGCGCGCAGGACAACAAGGACACACTTTATACAATCAAGAGCAGCTTGGGAAGCAATAAAGCGCACAAGGTTTNTTTTTTTTTTTTTTTTTTTTTTTTTTTTTTTTTTTTTTTTTTTTTTTTTTTTGGACAGCAATATGCGGCAATGTTTTCAAAGCTGGCCACCACAAATTTTCCCCATTTTAAAATTTTCATTTTATTCTACAATTTCAATATCCTGTAAGTTATCAAGAGCGCGGCAATTCACTTCTTGCTATCGCACAAAATCCTTGCAGGCCATTACACCCGCACCCGCACCAGCCCTCATTCAAATTGCTCAACCTTCGACTGTGGGGCAAAAATTTTTGTAAACGAAATTTGCTTAACCAGCCATAAATATCTCCATTTATTGAGTGCCATAAAGATTGCGATGCACAGAGACGCGCACCGCACAAGCAAGCGCACAGAAAGCACATTGATACACAATAATGTG
Organism: Rhagoletis zephyria; assembly: GCF_001687245.7. NCBI lineage: Eukaryota > Metazoa > Arthropoda > Insecta > Diptera > Tephritidae > Rhagoletis > Rhagoletis zephyria. The sequence goes on along the minus strand of NW_016183050.1, from coordinate 3,768 downwards.
GGCACATGGAACGTCACAAAGATGCGCTGGAGCACCATTGCTTCCAGCGCTGCAACAGTGAAGGTACTATACAGCGGCATGTTCGACCTCTCGTTGATTATATGCCTCGTCCTTGCATTCTTTTGCAAGCACTGTACTATTCATGGCTTCTTCTGACCCCCTTCGGGCTTCTTCTGCACTCAACAACCTAAAGAATATGAGTTTGGTAGTCAAAAACAAAAAGCAAAAAAAAAATTAGTTTAAGAAAAAGGGCGAAAATAAATAGAAAACCTCAGTCGACTTATTATACCCAATGCATGAAATTGCGTGCCTGAAAAATGCAAAAGCTTCCATAGCTGACAGCCGACTAAGCGATTTTGGCCGAGTTCAATAATGGAGTCAAATNAAAAAAAAAAATGAGTTTAAGAAAAAGGTCGAAAATAAATAGAAAACCTCAGTCGACTTATTATACCCAATGCATGAAATTGCGTGCCTGAAAAATGCCAAAGCTTCCATAGCTGACAGCCGACTAAGCGATACTAATGGAGGCAAAATGGAAATACCAAGAGAAGACAAAGCCCTCTCCATCTTCTCTTTTCAACGCAGGGAAGGCCCATCCCATCCTTCCAACCCATCAACTGGTACTCGTATCTCGTCAGGGCTGGTCCGTTTGTGTCCATTCGTTTTGTACGACTTCACCGAGCTAGCGGAACCGTTGCACAGTGGTTCACAATTGGCATTTTGTGTTCACAATTCATTGCAGCCTTCATTCTTCGCTCAATTGTACTAATTTTTCTCTTAAATAAAAGCCCGATTTTTGAAATTTTGTTTGTTTGTATTAAAGTTTTTAGTGCNATCTCGTCAGGGCTGGTCCGTTTGTGTCCATTCGTTTTGTACGACTTCACTGAGCCAGCGGAACCGTTGCACAGTGGTTCACAATTGGCGTTTTGCGTTCACAATTCATTGCAGCCTTCATTCTTCGCTCAATTGTACTAATTTTTCTCTTAAATAAAAGCTAATAAGATTTGCAAAAGATTAGTTGAGCCCGATTTTTGAAATTTTGTTTGTTTGTATTAAAGTTTTTNTGGTTCACAATTGGCATTTTGTGTTCACAATTCATTGCAGCCTTCATTCTTCGCTCAATTGTACTAATTTTTCTCTTAAATAAAAGCCCGATTTTTGAAATTTTGTTTGTTTGTATTAAAGTTTTTAGTGCAAAAGGCAGAAAAAATTGCAATTTTGAAGAAAATCGATTCCAGTTAATAAATGTTACATAATAAAAACTAGTTGAAAACAATTGTGAGGTTCCCCCAAAACGAAAAAAAAAAATCACAAGAAAAATTTGAAATGTTATAAAAAAAGTATACGCCAAAATTAAAAAAAAAAAAAACCAATAAGAAAGTCTAAGTTCGGGCGAAGCCGAACATTATATATTCAAAAGTGTTTATAACATTTCAAATTTTTCCTTTTTTTTCGTTTCGGTNAAAATTTGAAATGTTATAAAAAAAGTATACGCCAAAATTAAAAAAAAAAACAAGTAAGGCGAAGCCGAACATTAAATATTCAAAATTGTTTATAACATTTCAAATTTTTCCTTTTTTTTCGTTTCGGAAGATCCCATACAATTATTTTCAACTAGTCTTTATTATGTAACATTTATTACCTGGAACAGTATAATTGATTTTCTTTAAAATTGCCACTTTTTCAGTACTTTGCACTAAAAAATTCAATACAAACAAACAAAAATTCATAAATCGGACTCGACTGGTTTTTTGAAAATTTTATTAGCGTTTATTTAAGAAAAAAATTTAATTGAAATCCTTTCTCACCCTAGCACTGAAGACACAAAACACAATTTCTATGCGCGGCGGGCGTAATACTCGTACGTCTTCTATAAAGTTCACAAAGACAATCTTTGATCCAGTCATCCTTCTACTCCGTTGAAGTGGAAATGAGTAAGATGTTGTAGAATCCCGCTGAAATTCGAATTGTGGCTGGACGGAAGTGAATGATAATATTTTTGGACAGACAAAGTCGCTGTCCCACCACAAATCCGACATCACGGCAGCTGAAAATAGTAGACAGTTGCAAGACCTTATGGTCGTCTTTGCCTATTTTTCGGGCGAAACTTCAATGACACCAAATACTAAAAATGTCTTTCTTTTTTAAGGTGTACGACGTGATGCAATGTGCATGCGAATGTTTTTCAAATTCTTAACCCTTGTGTGCCAAGCAGATAGAAGCGTTCGCATGGAGCNATCCCGCTGAAATTCGAATTGTGGCTGGACGGAAGTGAATGATAATATTTCTGGACAGACAAAGTCGCTGTCCCACCACAAATCCGACATCATGGCAGCTGAAAATAGTAGACAGTTGCAAGACCTTATGGTCGTCTTTGTCTATTTTTCGGGCGAAACTTCAATGACTCCAAATAATAAAAATATCTTTCTTTTATAAGGTGTACGACGCGATGCAATGTGCATGCGAATGTTTTTCAAATTCTTAACCCTTGTGTGCCAAGCAGATAGAAGCGTTCGCATGGAGTACAATTTCCGCCACGCTCACGCACTGGGTATAATATTGGCGAAAGCAAAGCGAACGATGGCGCCACCACAGCAGCGTAACATGGAAATTGCAAATTGAGCGAATGGATGACAATTTCTTTTTTCCATTTTTTTTTGTAAAAATTGCAATGAATATACATATTTACCATGACACATACAAACAATGCCCATATGTACATATAGGATGGCATCAAAGTGGACAACCAAAGAGGCGAGGCTACTCAACTAAAAACCACATTCAAATGTTGAAAATTGTTACGAAAATTGGTAAAGATGAGAAAAAGAGCAATATGTACTTTCGTAAGATTATAAGTAAAACAAAAACGTGCACTCATACTTAGCACAAATACCTAAACAAATACAAATAAATGAAGATAAACACGAAGAGGAGTTGATNAACCAAAAACCACATTCAAATGTTGAAAATTGTTACGAAAATTGGTAAAGATGAGAAAAAGAGCAATATGTACTTTCGTAAGATTATAAGTAAAACAAAAACGTACACACATACTTAGCACAAATACCTAAACAAATACAAATAAATGAAGATAAACACGAAGAGGAGTTGATAAAAAAAAGAATTTTTGTATGCTCGTATAGATTTCAACTGATTTGATTATTTGAAAGCGCAAAAAGTAGAGAAATGATTCAAGTGCCTTGTGCGGAATTGCGAAATATTTTGCCTTAGTGTTTTTTATACTGAAAGCTAACATAAAACTTGCAGCCTACAAATTAAAGAACAAACTGCAGTGTTGTATTTTGATCTCATCGGGCGCTGAGTGAAGACCTTGGTATGCAAGGTGCCTAAAGCCTTCTGGCCACCTATAGATCGGCAGCGGTCCAAGGAGCTCTTAGAACTTAACAATTCACACCTGTAGCTATTGGTAGGGGTTCTTACTAGTGATTGCGTTACACGTAGGAATGCAGTAAGGCTGAATATCGTCGATAACCCTTACTGCACCAGCTACTTGGAAGATGGGGAGGTGGAATCATCTCAACACCTGCTGCTGCAAATATTGTTTTCTTCGCTTTGCTTGATGCATTTTTTACGAGTTGTCTTGCTCGCCGCTTCACTATGTGATTACTAGGGTGGTCCAAAAGTGCATGTGAAAAAGTAAAGTCGGAATATTCATGCTCTCACCCCCTAGGATTGTTCTCTACCGAAAATATATGCCCCAATTTTTTTATTTTGAAATCAAAAAATATTTAGAGGTCGCTCAATGCG
>NW_016183048.1:0-5689 GCF_001687245.7 Rhagoletis zephyria | reverse complement strand
TAAATAAAATTAATAATATAGCTTAACAACAAATTGAGTGAGTGTGGGTGACCATCATCATCCGTCTTCGAGGCTAAGGAAATTCTGTTACTCAAGAAGACTATACTCGGGACACATAAAAAGGCAACGGCGGCAGCATTGCCATCGTTTCGTCTTTGCTGCCGGCATCTCTTGATGGTCATTTAATGTAGCCGCACAAGTGAATTGCTGAATTACGCTATAACAACAACTATGTAGGAGTAAGTTTTCGGCTTTATTACACTTTCTCTACGCCTAAGTATGTATGTGTGTACTTTGCTTGCTTTATGCACTCATTCACTTTATATGGCTCTCTAGCCAAAAGCAGATTTTTGACGAAATACTTTTGTGCACTTTGTTGGCAGTGGTTGGAAGTTATTTATTATGAATTTAATTTTGTGAATTGCAGATAATTTGCTGGCCTTAGGCTTACGAATGGGTGAGCAAATGCGAGAAGTATAGCTAAAAGAAAGTGAACGGTCAAAAAAGTTATGTAAAACATTTAATTACTAGATTTTGACCGCAGTTCCGCCCGCGAAATGCTCGTTTTAGAGTTATGCTTTAAAATGTAACAAAAAAAAAAAACAAAATAAAATTTTGTATAAGATTTTTACTGCCTCGATATGTACCTGTGTACATCACATGGTTAATGATTGGACCAAATTTGAACTAAGTTACCCATAAAATAAAATAAAATAATAGAATAAAATCCACTCAAGTCCGTCATTACTATTTATAAAGCCATGAATAGTTCTTTAGCAGCCGAATGTCCGGTTGTACGGCACAGGGGAAAAACGCAGGCACCTTGGTGGACAAAGCAACTATCCTCGTTACAAGAATCTAATAGGAGACTGTTTAACAGGGTGAATGCCATGGGACGTCCAAAGACTGGGGAGCCTACAAAGCTGATCTGAAGATATAAATACAAAAAAAGTAAGTTCGCCTGGGCCACACTGGAGAAGTGAAACTTACGTTGCATACATATCTATTTTGTCTCATAACCAATATACATATATACAACTGCTTTTGCTTAAAGTTATATTTTCTGTCTTTTTTCTATCTATATCCTGCCTCTACCCCTGTTCGTTCTTATTACATTTATGTTATTCTGTTCTTCTTTATCTTCATTTTTAAATTTATACTCTTTCGATAACAAAATCGATAGTAACATTCAATAAAATATCGGTAACAAAACCGATTAAAATATCGATAACAAAATCGATAAATATCGATAAACACTATAGTATGGTATATTTGTGCATCTTCTGTCAGCTTTCGCATGACCAGGATGAGTAACATTGATGACAGCGCAACTAGCAACATATGAGTTTCAACCATCCAGCTCTGCATCCCTTTTACAGAAGTTCAGAGACAGTTCTGAAATTTTTAGGGCAGAACTAGCGCTTAGCCAGACTGTCCCTAAATTTTTCTGAAGGGTGCATATAAGTACACAGCAGTATGCATTCGCGAAGTTTGCATAATCGGAATTAATAATCATTTATATCACATTTTCCTTACGCTGATATGCCTAAATGTATGCAACCATTTGCAATAGCAAGTAAACACAGGGTGCTGCTAATGAAAATAAAAATTTTCTGCAGCAATACACATGCTAAGCCATCCGAAATTTTTTGCTGGGCTATGCGTTACAGCTTCGCAAATGTTACCCCTACCGAAACCAAAGATGTATACACAACAGAAACACTAGTACGCATCTTGGAATAATTTTTTTAGCAATAGCCATTAAAAATTCTTTAAAATAATATTCGATTTACATACATATACAGATTAAAGTTGACTCACCTTGAAGTTCACCAACCGCTCTATAAATGTTTATTATCTTAGTTCTCCTTTCCGCAAAATAGATTTGTATTCAATTATTCACACAACGAAATATAAGCGAACGAACGATGGCACTGAGATATATATGAATATATGTACTTATGCGATAAAACCTAATTAAAATGGCATGCAACAACAAAAATTGCACGCACTTGGAATTTATGCTCTTCCAGCCACTTTTATTTCCAATCGCTTAGCACAACAATTCTTTTTCTTTTCACTACACTTTTAAAGCACATTTTTGCATTTTCACACTTTCACTTTTATTACACAAAACTATTCGCGAAACATTACCAATTTACAAAAACTAATTAAAACACAAACAATTTACAATTAAGTATCAATAATCTTGACCGAACGCGTACCGACGCCCACAACAGTAATTTGACACGACAGCGACCGCTTTACAACTGAACTGTTGATGATAGACAAAGCTGGGCTGTTGGGGAGAATGCGACTGCGACGCAGCGACCCACCTGCGACCCTGTAGGAGTGTGAATGTATGTTTGTAAGTGTCGCTGAGAGGAGCATAGTAATTAGAAAATTTTTATGTATACACAAACCTGTTGAAGAATAAAAATAGAGCAACGAAAATATCATGCGAATAATTTTGGAAAAGTTACAATAAGGAGTTGAGAAGTATGTATTGCTAGAGTGTGAGGAGACATTCCATCATTGAGCAAACAATACTCGGTGATTCCAGTGCGAGACAATTCAGACTTAAATCGGAAGTAGTGGTGTTTATTTTAAAATTATTGGTGGGTCGCGGTCGACCGATGAATCTTTTTGTGCGCAATAAGCGATGATTTGAGGTAAATTAATTCATGCAAAATATTCGCAAAGTTTTGTGTTGTTTTTTTTAATGAACTGAAATGTGTGGTTTAGCAAAAACGAAAGGAAAATATCCTACTAATATTATAAATGTGAAAGTTTGTATGTTTGGATGTTTGGGAAACCATCACGCGGAAACGGCTGAACGGTTGCGACAGGCAACAGCCAACATCAAAAAAACATTTGCAGACAGATCACAAAAATTAATTTTTTTTGGTTGAAGGTGTTTCACAGTTTTTCCATATAAAAGTATGTTTGACAGTTTTCTTTAGTTTTTTGGAGGACACTGCCAGCAAAAAAAAAATTGCTAAAAATTAACTAGATTCTATAGCAGCTTGAAACTTGCACTTCATTATACTAGAATTAAATGGCCTACAAAACTGCATACCAAAATTCTGATTAAAAAGTTTGAAATCTTAATTTATGTGGTGTTTGTTGTATAACTGATAGACTTTTATAAAAAATAATAATCAATAAATAAACAAAAGACAAATACCAAATGACAAAAAGGTCAGAATATCGCAATTATTTTAGTTTGTGGACCACTATATGTACGTACATATGTACATACCTAGCATATAGAGTATTGGACATAATATTATTAATATTACATATATTACATACATTACATATATGTACATATATATTGGACATATTGGACATATATACATAGATACCTTAACAGCCCTAACACTATTACAGTATGTATGTATAAAAGCGTAAGGAACATACAATACATATATGTATAATATACATAATCTTGTTTTTTCGAATACCAACACATCTTAATTCATTCTCTTCCATGATGGGAATGAGCTTATTAGCAAAGAAATAAAAAGGGTGAGAAAATACCTTTCCAATGACACCTCTTAAGTCTAAATCGGAAGAGTTTAGGTTAAGTTATTCAAGTTTTTCCTATACCAATCTTTGAAAAAAGTTTAAAAAACAGCATCAAAAATCTCATCATTACGATTCCGTTAAATTTTTTTTTTTTAAATTTTTTTTAATATCTTTATGCAAATATTTTAAGCTTACACCGTTTTGTCATTTGAGGGGATTTAAAAACAAAAAATCCTTAAGAAACTATTTTTATTCATAAAAACTCCATTTTTGGAGGTATTTTCAAATCGGTCCAGCTCCCTTAAATCTTAATATTTTTCCGAAATATTTTGGTGGACGTCTTAAAATATAATAGATTTTATAATTCCAACGGAAAAATAGTACCGATTTTTTTTTGTATGGGGAGGGATCAGTCTTTCTTAGTTTAAAAATTCATCTCTTACAAAATGAAAAAAAAAATGAGATCAAATTAAGTACATACAACTTTTTCATGTCAAGTATGAATAAATTCTCTAAAGGGCTAGGGACAATTTTAAATTTATGTGGGCAAATCTAGCCACCAAAGGGCTAAAACGGCAACCCTGCTCCTCACACTCTAGCAATACATACTTCTCAACTCCTTATTGTACCTTCTCCAAAATTATTCGCATGCTATTTTCGTTGCTCAATTTTTATTCTTCAACAGGTTTGTGTATACATAACATTTTTTTAATTGCTATGCTCCTCTCAGTGACACTTGCAAACATACATTCACACTCCTACAGGTTTGCGGGTGGCTGCGTCGCAGTCGCATTCTCCCAACAGCCCAGCTTTGTCTATCATCGTCATTTCAGTTGTAAATCGGTTGCTGTCGTGTCAAATTACTGTTGTGGGCGTCGGTACGCGTTCGGTCAAGATTATTGATACTTAATTGTAAATTGTTTGTGTTTTAATTAGTTTTTGCAAATTGGTAATGTTTCACCAATAGTTTTGTGTAATAAAAGTGAAAGTGTGATTATGCAAAAATGTGCTTTAAAAGTGTAGTGCAAAGAAAAAGAATTGTTGTGCTAAGTGTTTGCTAAGCGATTGGAAATAAAAGTGGCTGGAAGAGCATAAATTCCAAGTGCGTGCCATTTTTGTTGTTGCATGCCATTTTAATTAGGTTTTATCGCATATGTACATATATTCATATGTATCTCAGTGCCATCGTTCGTTCGCTTATATTTCGTTGTGTGAATAATTGAATACAAATCTATTTTGCGGAAAGGAGAACTAAGATAATAAACATTTATAGAGCGGTTGGTGAACTTCAAGGTGAGTCAACTTTAATCTGTGTATGCATGTAAATCGAATAATATTTAAAAGAATTTTTAATGGCTAATGCTAAAAAAAATTATTCTAGGATGCGTACTAGTGTTTTATTTTTATTGCAACTCTGCATTCTCATTTTTAATTTAAAAATTAATATCGGTTATTTTTTACAGCATATGTATTTTTTTTAATCTCCCAAAAATATGAATCTAGGTGTCGTAGTGAGCGCAAAGTAAATGTGGGTACAAACATTAACGTGGTTCTGACTTCGGCCCATGGTTCTTCAACATGCATTACTTCCGATTTTAATTTTGACAAGAAAAAATTTCCGAGAAATATTATGTGACATTTTCAGGCAGATAAGAAATTCGCGATAATTTTTTATTCTTGAATTTTAATGTTATTTTTCTTCCTTAATGGCAACTTTACTTATGAGAAATTGGTGATCTAGAAAACGAAATGTCGAAGAGCCGATATTGATATAATTATCTCTTTCACTAATATAATTTTCTTATATATTTTTGGCATTCTACTAGAGGCCCACCAATTTTAATTTGTTTCAGGTACCGATGCCGCTTAATCGGCTTATGGGGAAAGAATCGGCCAATACCGATGCCGATTCCATAAAAAATTACAAATAAATGTATTAATTCATAAAATCTGAATGTCTGAAATTTTTAGTATATGTTCTTTTAGCTGCTAGAATACAGCATCCAACGTGGTGCAACGTTTTAAAGCAATACCTTCTTAACGTTTTTTTCAGGTTTTTTTTTGGAAATCGAAAGTGGGCGAAATTTTAGTCCGATTTCGAAAATTTGCAAAATATAGCTTTTCTATGCCACAAGGTCAATGATTGTACTGAGGTTCG
>NW_016183047.1:0-5690 GCF_001687245.7 Rhagoletis zephyria | reverse complement strand
CGCTTTTGATCAACGTATCGGGACGAGCGAAATATATTTTTGAAAAAAAATGTAAAGCTGAAATAAAGTATCTTATGATTTTTCAATAAATTCACTCCTCGGAAAGTTTTTGAAGGTTAATGTCGAATTTTTTTTTATCATGGATAAAAATGCTCAACACCGTAAAAAAGAGGCAGAAGCCAACCGCACCCCTTCAAACATGCACTTTGTAATACTAGCCTTAAAAGGGTTATTAAACTGAATACAAAAAAAAAAAATTAACAAGGTTTCATAAAAATTTCACACTTTTATTCAGAATTTTTGGGAAATTTTTGGGAATACAGTTTGTTTGAGTTTTTATATGGAAAATAAAAATTCGCAATGAGCGACCTCTATATCCTAACATCCTGGGCTATGCTTTTAACTGGCATCTTTTTTTAAAATATATGTATTCCGAAAGAAAGATAATCGTGTTTTTTTTTTTTAACTAGTCTAGTATGCAGCCAACCACCCATTTTACAAAACCATGGGGCCGGATGAATATTGCTGTACACACACTTAAAAAAAGATATTCCGAAATATATATTTATCTATGTACATACAAAGATACATATGTACGTATAAGGGATTGATAAAAGTTAAATGTATGTCGTACATTACAAGCAAAAGAAGCAAAAGCTGCACGCTAAGAATAGCAGTGTCAGACAGCATCACAATATTCCCCTAATACCCCAACGAGTCAACCTTAAGCACATTAAATCCTTTTGGGTCACAAAAATTTCAAATATATTTGTATAACTACATACATAAGTACAACCTATATATGTATATATGTATACTTATGTATTTATATGGGGCGTTCCATACCAAAATGGACGGGGTCACACTTCATGTGATTGATTTTTTTCAAATTTTTACGGTTGGTGGATAAACATAAATAATAAATAAGTATGAAATTTGAGCTCTATTAATACATTTTTAAAAACTTTACAGCACAAAAACAAAAACAAATCGATTTGATAGTTCTTCAAATATCTCGAGAATTGGGTGAGAACAAAATTGAAAAAATTAACATATACACACATCAACATCCTCTATGGAAATATATATTTCTAAAATTTTTTATCTTTAAAAATTATTCACATAAAAATTTTTTGATGAAAAAAATTATATGAGTAGTCCACTTGCAAAGTGCGCTATGTAAAATTTTTTCGATTTTTAGTTTTTGGTGGATTACGTACCAGTATTTAAAGAAGTTTCATGTCCACTAACAACACAGTACAAAATCTTTTTATATTCAGAAATAAATAGCATCAAATGTTAACTCTTCTTCCAAAAGTCGCTATCATACTTATTTATAATCTTTCAAAAGTATACATCTTCTGATGAACTTAGAAAACTGCTTTAGGTCCTATAGACTGTTAATGTTATCTTATGTCATGTTATGTTATGTTACAATTTTACAAGGCTCTTATTTATTAAAATTTTCAGGTAATAATAAAAAAGATTCAATTTAAATGTTACTTGTTGTCGTAGGCGTTTTTTCAAATTTATGACGTTCTATTATAAAATCACATAACGCTGTTTGCAAGTGGACTACTCATATAGTTTTTGAAAATATGCCATCTCAAAAAAAATTTAAAAAATAAGCATAGCGGTAGCTCTGAGTATTGCGCATTATTTAAGTATGTTATCATGGGTGCACTTTACAAAAATTTGAGTTATGAATTTTTCTCTTTAAAGAGAATTTTGATCTGTGTATGTGTATTTTTTTTTTTAATTTTTTCTTCATTCCGTTCTTGAGATATTTGGAAAACTATTAAATCGATTAGTTTTTGTTTTTTTGTGCTGTAAAGTTTAAAAAAAAAGTATTAATCAAGCTCAAATTTCATATTTATTTATTATTTATGTTTATCCACCAACTCTAAAAGTTGAAACAAATCAAACACATGAAGTGTGAACCCCGTCCATTTTGGTATGGAACGCCCCATATACATACGTACATATTTATGTATATAAATATGTTTGTGTCCATTCCATATATATATATGTCCATTCGTGTGAGCCGCACTAAGCTTGTATCTAGTTACATGCAGTCGTCGCTCCTTTTCACTCTTGTACAATTTTTTAGTGATTTTGACTTGTCCCAGAGCCGTTTGCACGCGTGATTATAATTTGGGAGAATAGCTCGCACGTGAGATTTGGAGAAAATACTTTATTTGTAAAAATATATCTAATGTAATATATACATATATACTCATATGCATTTTCTTAATATGTTCCACTTGGAAATTTTTGGCCTGAAAAATGCGAACATTCATCGTTAAGGATATCAAAAGGTATATCGAAAATACAACTTATTGACAACTTCGTAACGCTTCTCACTAGGGCAGAAGATATTCATAGCTGCCACTCAATAAACTAAAGGTGTTAGACATTCTAAACTTGATCGAATAATTTCCTAGACACAGTGTCGAGTTCATGAATAAATAAATATATATATTTTTTATAAGAAAATTATCGAAAATGCTTCACCAATCTTGAAAACGTTTGAGATCGGATAAAGATCTAAAATAACACTTTTTCGAGTTTTTCTAAATTACCGTTACATGAAAAGGCAGTTCCTTTCATGAAGGAAAGTGTTATTAAAGAAATGATTATGGTTAACTTACCAAAAATTAAGATGTTTATAAAATTAAAAAAAAAAAGTTTCTCAAAGTAGGTTGAGGTTCCTGTGATTTAAGAGAAAAGGTTTTTCAATGGCTCTCTATACAGCCAAAAGAATTTTAGGCAAAATATGGGTATTAAGACAGAGAATTTACACTGGGGTTATCCAGCTTTACACGGACCCATACCGCCTATGGGGTGCTGGTTTGGTGGTTACAAAACTAAGTGGAATTAACAATTTAGCAGACGCGTAACCGGTGTAACGAGATGTGTGAAAGATTCTACTTGATTTAAAACCCGCAGATACTTTTCATCGAAAAATCAGCTGCTGATAGCGGCATCAGACTGCGTGTATTGGGGCTCCAGAAAGAAAGACAGTTCGGACTGGATTCCATCCCAAACATATTACCGCCTGAAATAAAAGAGCGTCACCCTGACCATTCTATCGAAGAGCTGGGTTCACCACAAACCCCGCACAAAATTCCCCAGCCACATAGACTGTACTCAAGGAGGGGTCCAGTTCTTAGGGAGCTTAATTGTCATTACAGACGGATCAAAGATACAATGCGGGGCTGGTGCAGGGCTTTTCAGTAAGCATTATAACGTTAAATTTTTCTATAGCGTGTAGAGTTTTCCAGGTCGAAGCGTTTGCAATTAAGAAGGCAGTAAAGTACATCAAAGAGAATTAACTCGCGAGAATAGCACAGGGGCTATTCAGGCGTTCTCTGCTACCTCTGTTAGATCTGAACTAGTGACTGTAAGAGGAAGTTCTTCTTCTTCCTAATTTTCAGGGGTTGTGGTCTGATAAAATGTGTCGGGAAAAAAAAATTTGTTTCGGTATTTTTCGAAAGTAGTCTTGTAGAATAAAATGCAATAAATACTTTTCTAAAAAGGTCCTACACAGTTGCTGAGATAAAAAACAACATTACCTATACAAATGAAGTGTAGCAAGTACTAAACNGGGCTGGTGCAGGGCTTTTCAGTAAGCATTATAACGTTAAATTTTTCTATAGCGTGTAGAGTTTTCCAGGTCGAAGCGTTTGCAATTAAGAAGGCAGTAAAGTACATCAAAGAGAATTAACTCGCGAGAATAGCACAGGGGCTATTCAGGCGTTCTCTGCTACCTCTGTTAGATCTGAACTAGTGACTGTAAGAGGAAGTTCTTCTTCTTCCTAATTTTCAGGGGTTGTGGTCTGATAAAATGTGTCGGGAAAAAAAATTTGTTTCGGTATTTTTCGAAAGTAGTCTTGTAGAATAAAATGCAATAAATACTTTTCTAAAAAGGTCCTAAACAGTTGCTGAGATAAAAAACAACATTACCTATACAAATGAAGTGTAGCAAGTACTAAATTGAATATTGAAGACATTAAAATAAAATGGACTGTAAATATTAAGTAATACTCTTACTAAAGTTGGCACTAAGCTGAGGACTATGAATAAGCTGAATTTCTTTACAGTGTTGATTTCCATTTGGTGACTGAAGGAGAAATATCAACCATATGTATGTTTACTCACGCTCATATGTATGCGAATATAATCTACATTGTTGCCAATGTTGAGCTTCAACGACACTTGGCAGGCGGATATGCGGCTAACAGCAGAAGCTGACATTTTAAGACGGTCATTTCTCCCACTTGGCTGCTTTTGGGTTGGTCCTTGTTCGCATTGTCTGATAGCAGTAGGTCACGCGTATGGCTAACTGACAGTTTAATATAAGTCAAGTTAGTTGAAAATATGGTATACTACCTACTTACATACTACAGGAAAGGCAAAACGCTTTTTAAATTAACACAGAAACTGCTTTTAAGCCTGTTCTAAAGATGCCTATAAATGTCGTATTTTATTAAATTAAACCAATGAATTTTGTAGTCAGAGAAAAAACTAACAGAATATGTAAGAAAACAAACCCAGTTTCTAAAAAATAAGTAAGCAACTTAATAGAAAGATAATTTCTTGAAATCGGCTAAAATCTTTGAGGTTTTCAGATATTGTTTTTTTTTTAACTACAACTGTGATAAAAAAAATTTCAAAATTTCCATTTTAACGCATTTGATGTAAGAGCCACTCTTTGTTTTTTTTTTGGTTTTGGTATGAATATATCGACTGCTGAGTGGAAGATCGACCTATCTCAGCTGCCGATTCAAAAACGCCCTATATCAGCACATTTTCGACACATTTTGAAGAGAGATAGGGCATTTTTGAAACGAGTTCTGAAATAGGGCGTACTTCAACGCACGAAATTCGCAAGCCGCAGTGACTGGAATCAAGGAAAGGTCGAGGAGACAGTGCAGTAAGATATATCGAAGAGAATGCACCCGCGAGCACGCGGATCTTGGGACATGAGAGACCAGGAAGTGCTCGAACTAGCAAGATTGGGCTCCCCACTGAATGTGTCTCACGCAGTGGACATTTGGAGGGAGATAGAAATCATTTATTTCTATCCAGGTATCTTGTAAGTTTCCTTGTCGTATATAAATTTATTTTGAGTGGAACAGATGAATAGTAGTTATGGTGAAGTGAAAACAATATTACGTACTATCGAAGAAAAATTTTATTCCTTTATTAATCTGGTACTAAGTAAAATAAAACGTTCATTCATGTAAAAGCAATATTCAACGACACTGTACGGCAAAACATATATAAACATACATATATACATACATGTAGTTATATATCATCAAATTAACCTTTTTTCGTATAAAAGGCCATGCGAGTAACAAATTTATAACAAAAAGCCTTAAGGGCGAGTTGTCACTCGAGTTTGAAGGAGATTTTTTGCTTCAATGGAAATTCTAGCCTACGAATGTATGTATGTGTGCATTTGCTCTCTAACTGAGTACCACTTTTGGTCTCCAGTTAACTTTGGGCTTAAGTTGTTTAGCAGAAAATTTGTCAACTATTGAAGAATGTGTATGTATGTATGTCTGAATATGGGATTAAATGCATAGAAATTCTTCCAAATGAATATCAAATATACAGGAGTGACCGCGTGGGCAGAATCGGCGGTGGTGTTCTTTTTGCGGTGCATTCATCGATACCATCCG
>NW_016183046.1:0-5690 GCF_001687245.7 Rhagoletis zephyria | reverse complement strand
AAACTTTAACCTGAAAAATGTTACTCATACGCCATGTACGCGTATGTACGAGTACGCCCATGTACGATGTGGCGTATGAGTAACATAATTTCCTGCTTCTATTTCAGACAAAAAATTATTGCACATTTTCATTTGACCATTCAAAAGTGGTTTATTCATCCATCGATTTTGGTCGTTAGTAGCTTTATTTTTTGTGCCAAAAAGACAGGCTTTACTACAAATGAAAAAAAATATAAAACATTTGTTATTTTTTATTTTTTTCCTTTTTAAAATATGAACTTTTGTTTTCACAAAAATGAAAATATTTTGGGAAAAGTACCTGATCTGGAAAACGGTATGCAGATCCATAATCTCCGGCTCACGCTGCTTCCAAAGATCATAAATAAGGGATCATATATGGCCTTCTCGCCGGCAATCCTTTATAGGACTGATTTATACTCAAAAGCCTTTGTGATAACACTAGGGTTGTCAGTTACCACCGTTCCCTCGCTAGGTACTCCGTAAAAATTAGGGGAGAGCTTCCTAGCATCTACTTATCTCTGATCTCTAGGTAATTAAGGACAGATTAGATTAGATGGCTTAGATTACGACGACTCTTTATGGAAATTCCACGAGATGATTCCATTCCACATGTTTCATTTGGGATACTTTAGAATTATTCAGTTATTTTATAAATGCCTGGCTGTTAGTGAATATGCAGACGTCACCTTTTAGGTAATCATTAATTCCGCTTGAAGTGTATTTCAGTATATAGGCAAGCGGAAACTAAAACTTACACGTAAATAGCTCTTCATTACGCCTACTCCCACCCACCTTATTGATTACTGACCGAATCCGTACTCCATTCTTTTTTTTTTTAATTGGAGGAGTGGGTTGGAAGCGAGCAATGGGTAGAATAAAATTCTCTGAGTTCGGCTATCGTTTCCCTGTGACCGATGTGAGCGTGTGCCCATTTCTTATTGGCGTTAAGTATGATGTTTCATGCAACTTTCCTTGCATAAACGTATGATGCAGAATAGTCAAAAGGCTAGTAAATTTTGTTTTTAGTTAGCACTGCCCACCGCAGCTTTCCATATCTTTAAGTAAGCTGTCAACAGGCATGCTCCCAAAGTAAAGGGGAGGTTTTCCTCTTAATGAAAGTTTCTTACTGGGGAACTCAACTAGCTTAGCGTAGTATAAACTTACTTTTTATAATGCCTTTTCAAGTTCGCAATGTTCAAAAAATATAAAATACTCAAAAAATTGTGAGCTGTTGCTTTTCAAACAATTTAAAATTTACATATTGGTGCTACTCTGCAATAATGATACAATTCAAAAGTAAAAAAACCCCTTACTACTATTAAGTGGCTCATGTATTTAATCCCTGTCTAATCCGTTACTATTTCTTGCTAAATTAAGTAGTAAGTGTTACTAAAGTAAGTATAAAGGATTCGCCATGTATTAGGCAAGTATTAGAGACCTGAGGACCGTAACTGGATTAAGGGTTTTATTTTCTTTGCGTTTTGAGTTGTGTCGTCATTGCTGATAATTACATACATAAATGTACATTTTAAACTGTCGTGAAAAAATGTTGCTGGCATCGTGTTGCCAACATGTGTCCAGCTTTTCCAGCTCATCTTGAAAATGTTGAAGAGTTTCCGACATATTTTACGGTAAGAAATTTTATATGAATTCTTCCAGCTTTTTTCAAAAATGTTACTCATACGTTCTCCTTGTAATAGTACTAGTTCATTTCCACCAAGCCTTAACTTCAGTTAATGCCTATTGTGAAATGGAGACTACCACTCGAACGGAGTATTTGCCGATCACCAGTGCTGCCGCTTTCACTTCAATTGAAGTTTTTCACTTCACTTTGGAAGCGTTCACTTCGTCACTTTATTTTACTTCGTTTTACTTTACTTTACACAAATTAGATTTTCCTCCAAAATATATAACAATTTATTTGAAATATATGATAAAGGTACCTACTAACGATCATGAAATTTCATGAAAGCCTTGTGCAAACATTTTTGAATACCGTACCGTTTAATAACACGGTTTTAATAATAAATGGGACTCTTTTTTAGGATCTGAAAACCCCCGGTCAAAAGTAAAGACAAAGTAGTGGTACATTTGTACCACCAAATATCTTCATACATAACAATACAATTACAATCGCGAATGTTTCAATAGGAGCACGCAAAATTAAGTCACACCGTATATATTTACACGCAAATGAAGCAGACTAAACGGCGAAACCGATTTCTGTTTGACAAACTGTTTAACTCGACATGAGTGCTTCAAAGCATACCTTCATCGATTCAAACACGAATCGGAATATATATGCGACTACCTCGGAGGAGATGTAATAGAAGACGTATTTTTTGAGTGTATGTTTGACAGTACCAGATGCAAGCTTCGCAACATATCTGGCGAGATTTCCACGCCTGAGTCACTCGTGGAGGCTATGCTACAAAGCAGCGAAAAATGGTCGGCAGCATGTGACGCAATAGCAGAGACGATGAAGGGGCTCAAGACCCCCGATGACTACGGCATATCTTTCTCACGATGTGCGGAGTTTCCTGGTTTTATAGGGAGAGAGAGCCCCTGAAAAAACTGTTAAAGTATAAACAGAACGAGTTCGCTGAGTAAATTTCGTCGGACGGAGCGATGCCGACGGATGATATTCGCATAAAATTTCGT
The DNA here is from genome assembly GCF_001687245.7 of Rhagoletis zephyria. Lineage (NCBI taxonomy): Eukaryota > Metazoa > Arthropoda > Insecta > Diptera > Tephritidae > Rhagoletis > Rhagoletis zephyria. The sequence continues at coordinate 3,008 of NW_016183046.1, read as the reverse complement.
CAAGTAAAACTGAACCGGAACAATAATTTTGTGTAACTACAATTATTGTGGAGGATTTTCCTTTAAAAAAATGCTAGTTATAAAATAAGAAAAGAAAAAAGGCACGAAGCTAAATCCTAAATTTCGAAGCTCAATAACAAAAAAAAAGCTAGATCTAACCTCAAGACGGCTAAAACTTTCAACACTGCGGGACAGTACCGATTTGTTGTTTTTTTTGCTTTTTTTTTTAATGAAACTATTCTAACTTGAATTAAGTGAAATTATAAAAACAATATATGTAAATAGGAAAAAGACATTTAAGCACGCTTTAGCTAATCCCCTTTCGATTATTTAATTTGTTTTATTTTTTATTAAAGCATAGCTCTAAAGTATAACTAAAACCATGTAACACAAACTTTGCACAAAAATTCACAAAATTCTACAAATTTTCATCAAAACGTTTATCTTCTATATTAAATTTTTTAGAAATATTCTGTGCAGGCAGTTTTGTAGCCCATTCTATTTTATTACGAAGTGCAAATTTTAAGTAGCTAGGACAACCGCTGATTTTTGGTACATTTTTTATGGAAGGTGTTGCTCATTTTCTTCATACAAAATATTGCTGAACTTATTTTGTATGGAAGTAAATGCCGGAAAAATATTGCCAAAAATCAACGGTAAGTCCAAGCAACTTTGCACTTGCACTTTGTTATATTAAATTTAATGTGCTACAAAAACTGCATGATAAAAACACTTCTTAAAAACTGTTAAGAAGCACAAAATTTTTTTGTAAATGTTCTACAAAATTTGAAATTTTGATTCCCACGTTTTTTTTAGTTATGTGGTAAGCTTTATTTTCATAAAAAAATAATTAACATTTTTTAGACAGAGAAAAGTAGCCAAAAATTTTTAAAGATGTATTTTCCTATCCACATCCTCGCCACCGTATAAATTGTATGTTTAAATTTTTGCGTTCGTTTTTCAAGTTTTTTTTTCTCTTTGTTTTGTATTAAATAAAACTGTTTTAAAAGATTTGTGTCTTTTTATTCTAAAAACAAAATTGTATGTTCGAATTCGATGCTATAGAAATGTCGCGATTTTTGTCCACAAAAATCTGATCACCGTAGCTATAAGTGAATTCCAATGCATGCTAATATCACTCATACGCACTGTTGAGCTAAAATTTGGAAGGAAAACTATGAATAGGGAGCCCTACATATCCAACATATCCCCGTCATAATAAATCCTCCACTTGAAAGTTCTTCGGCGGTAGGCGGAGCTTTTGAACGCCTTACCAGTACAGAATTCCACGGGTAGTTTGGAATATTTTTGGGCACTATACGCTAAAAGTCATCTAACATCCCAAGTATATCTACGTGGACAGTCTATAAAACGGACTAATTATTCTATTTAGTTTCATACCAAACGTTTTCAGAAACGTGATCACTTCTTAATTTCAATCTGTATGTAAAGTATTTACATATATACATAAGTATATTTAGGTATACAAAAATTAAATGTCTTTCGTATGACGGTTATGCCGCGCCAAACGGCTCAACCAATTTCTATTCTGTAAAAAGTATTGTTTTTATATTTATCTGTAGAAGGTTGTCAGCAAGAAAGAATTAAAAAAATTAGCTGCCAGCTATTTGAATATTTAAAATTATATAAAGACTGAACTGGCTCAACTCAAGACTCAAATAAGAAGAAGAATAATAAATACGAATGCCTCGCTTATCTATATATATAATATATAATAAAATTGCAACAGCCCGATGCCTGTACGCTATAGATATTAAAGAAAAATTAATATATTTTTTAGAGCAAAGAAGTTAAATCAATAATTTTTTGAATTTTTGTCTGTCCGTCTGTATGTTTATATGCGCATCATTCGAAAACTTATGCATGGAATTGAATGCAGTTTTGTCCGGTGTATTTCTAAATGTCTAACTTAAAATATATAAAGAAAAAAATTAGAGAGTTGCCACCCGTTTGAAAATTGCAGTTCAAATAAATTGATAAGATAAAGTAAATATTGCATATAGCTGTGAAAAGAAAGAGGTTTAAGAAGGCTTACAGCCGAAAATATTTTTGTTAAAGGTTGCCACCCGTTTAAAAATTTAAATTTTATTAATATGATAAGAGACGATAAGATAAATTGAATATGGCAATCAAACAGCACAAAAATACTTCTAAACCACAAGTGAAGCACTCCGGGTGTTTGCTAGTTAATTATAAAAAATGATTTTTCGGAGTCTACATACATAAGTGCATATAAAAGGCAATGAAAATTCTGAAACTGCGTATTATTTAACTATAAATACTATCAGACTAGGAAAATGGTTGAAATTTAAATAAAACTCATTTTTCCAGAAAATTTTGCCGTTTGTCGGACTTAGATATGTAGTATGTTTGTACGTATGCATAACGGTAGACATTTTATAATTTCACATATCTGCCATCATTTTGTGCACGATATACACATAAGTATCCATATGTGTACATATCTACCCGCAAGCACAAGGCTAAATACCTGTTGGCTCTTGTCCTAAGCCACAAAAACACAAAAGGCGCATTTAAGACTTTGGCCAAGATGCAACCTTTCAGGCGACCGAGTTGTAAACAATAGTGCCAGCCACAGTTAAATTGCACAACAAACCTCCGCTCTCTTCTGCCTTTATTCCGCCCAACTGTTTCAAAAAATTAGTGAAATGCTGGTAACTGCAGTGCAATGGGCTGCAAAAAAGGGTGGCAAATAGGTTTTTGTGGTTTAAGTACTGAAGCTTTGACTTAATGCACAGTTGCTGTATGCTTTTTGCTCCGATTTTTTGATTTTTTATTCACATGCGTACATACATATGTATTTGTTGGCGCTTTTGGTAGATTTCGTCAGAAGTATGTTTTTGTTTATTTATTTTATTGCACTTGTTTCTTTTCAATTTCTTTTTGTAACATTGAAATTCATCTGTAAATGCAGCGTTTTACCGCATTGAGTGGCGTCAATGGCTAGCGGAAATTTAAAGAATTGC
>NW_016183045.1:0-5690 GCF_001687245.7 Rhagoletis zephyria | reverse complement strand
TTTTTAATTTTGATTTTAAGAAAAAATTTTGTACTTACATATATTAATTTGCTTTTTTCTAAATAAAAGCTATTTTACTGTTAATAGTTTCATTGTAATTTTTTGTCATAACTTCATATTAAAATAAGAATTTTCACCGTATGAAAACTATATAGAATAAAATCGGTTTATCTGGTTTCTTCTTAATTTCAAAATCGGGAACATTTTTTTTTTTTCAAATTGCAATTTTTCATTAAACAAATGAGTTCAAAAGTAAAAAAAAATAATAATAATTTTTGAATATTTAATTAAAAATATCCTGGCCAGGAGTTTTTCAGTCAACCCACTCGCGAAATGTTTACTAACACGTTAAATTTCATACAAACTTTATTTAGTCCATTAAACAGATCGGTGGAGGTCGTGCCCTATTCGAATTTTCTACTAAGTTCTCCCTATGTATTACACAGGTTTACAAAAAAAAAGTTTTTGTATAGTAAACCACCCCTATATATTCCTATGGAAATCGAAACGCTGAATGCGAATGCGCGGTCTGTTAGCCTCCATCACGTCAGGTTCGTGGTCAGTTGAAGGTTAAGTAGGGAAAATATTCTATGAATAAACCTGAAAATTCGATACAATTTTTCTGAATTTCGCCTTGGGATGACCTTGGCATGACCTCTAGATTATCTTGAGAAGTCAGCGACAAAAAATGACCTTGAACCAAACATTATGGAGGTTAACGGACCTCGGATTCGGGTTCAGCGAGTCTAAAACTCCATATATCTGAATTTTATTCATAAATTTATATATGCAAAGGAATAACTCCACTAAAAATTTTGCCTATAGGTGGCGCACGAGTCGATATATTTGTTAGTTTTCCGTATAATTCTAAACGAGTTATTTAAAAATCAAAACACTTGCGGGTGGATTTCTGATGCTCTTTTTACGTACAAAACGAACGTACATGCATACATATGTACCCAGCAAGAACTTTAATTACCATAAGATAATCTCTTAGTAACAACTATTATGTTGGCCAGGATGCAACGTAACTAATCAACAACTTGCAAGAGTGGCATTTAAAAGCCGTTTGAGCAATAAAATAAACTACAATAAATTTTCAGTGGGTTATTCATTTATGTTAGNATGCGATGAAGGGTCCATACAATTCTTAGTGTTAAAAAATAGTAAAACAAACAATCCGTTATTGCTGTTGTGTAGTGGTTAACAATGCGCGTTACCATTACTCAGGGCCTGGGTTTAAGCCCGGTGTCCGACCACCAAAATCAAAAACTAAAAAAACAAACCGAGTTTTTCTAATAGCGGTCGCCCCTCGGCAGGCTTTGGCGAACGTCCGAGTGTATTTCGGCCACGAAGATCAGCTTCTCGTATGTCTGTGTGACAAACTCAAAGGCGCACTCCACATATCGAAGGAGGAGCTTGGCCAAGCACTAATGTAAGTGTAAGCGCCGATCTGTTATTATGATTATACCTATTATTAAAAGTCTTCTGCAAAGAAATGAAGCTTTCTGATAGAAAAATATTAATTTTCTAGAATTTCATACGATCTCCAAGACAAATTTTTATTTTTTCCTATGTATATAAAACACAAGCCAAAATTTGAGCGCTTTGAAAGACCTACACATAGTATTTATTGATTTCGAAATAAAGAAACAAGTTTATATTTTTCGATATAGGACAATCCTACAGACTGGGAGCCTTTTAAATTTCGACTTTGTTTTGTTGGACTACCCTAATGCACGTTGACTTTTCCGTTTTGTCAGATGATATTTACCTTTTTTTAACTATAGCACTTCTAACATTTTTTACTACTACTGAACTTTGATTTTTAGTTTTTGCGAATGCAACTATGCCGCTATCAATAAATTGATTGCCTTTTACTTTCTTATATTTGAAAAGCGTGCATTAACAAAAACATACTAACAACTTGCGTGATATGCAACATTTATTTCTATAACGGTTTAAATAATTTCAACTCTTATCCATTTACCAAAAAAAAAAGTATGTAACTATATACAAGTGTAATTGAACGTCCACCGCAACTGAGTGCTTGTAGGTGCGCACTTCCACTCAGCAGGTCGCAGGCTCGATCCCAAAAAGTTTTCTTTTTTTGTAACAGCACTCCTCTCTCCAGCAGAAAATTTCAAGTTTTGCAAGAGTGTAATTCAACCTGAAAAAATAAGTGTATTTGAAAACTATTTGCTGTTCGGAAACCGTGTAAGATTTTAGGTCAATTTATTTGTGTGACAACACCAAAAATTTTAGGTGATGCTTGGCCAAAGACTGAACAGTAATGCGAGCGCCAAATATTTATAAATTTTTTGTTATTTTGTGTGGCATTATTTATTTTTAAAACAGCATTTATGCGGAATTTGTGAAATGGCAGAGTAAATTTAATAGTTATTTGCTTCTGAATTGGTTTTTTTGAAGGAAATAAAAATGGTTTGTTAGCAAGGCTGGAATAACTGGTTGCATGAATAATTGAAAGAATTAAGTGAAAACCATTTATGATTAAACAATTACTTAAATTGACATATTCCTCTTAATTCGCAGCCGATAGGGAATCTCTTTAGATCGCTTGCAATACTGTTAACATTTAGAAAACCTTAGAAGTGTTTCCTCCATATTTTAAGTCGCTAGGTTGCCTTTTGTCCTCTAACAGAGACTTTCACTGGTCCTAAAACCTTCGCTAAGTCGCCTAACTTTCCGATAAAATTTTTTGGCTTAGCGCTCAGTATTTCAGACACTTCTTATTGACGTATTTGGGCCTCTCTCTCTTTTTACTAAGGTAAATAAATCTTGTTTCCTTCTTTAGCTCTCTATTTGTCATCTCTACAAAGCTCTCGTTGAGCCTGGCAGCAGAGTGGCCTTTAAGAGGGATTTTGTTTTCTCTGAAGCGGCGCGAAATTCATCATCATACCAGTTTTTCTTTTGCACTCACTGAAATGTTCTTAACAACCTCTTTGCGCCGATATGTATTAATCGATAAATTTGGCTCCAGTGCTCGCTCATGCCCATTTATTTCTGAGGTTATTCAAGAGCAGGTGTGTGTGTTCATTGATATGCCGGCTGCGTCTAGTAATGAAGACTCTCGCTTTGATGCCAAATGCGGAGAGCTAATTGATCGAATTCTCCGATACGAATTTGCGCTCTTTTAAGTTTTCTGACTACGAATATAAAATTAGATCACTCACGTTACTCATACGCGAGGTATCCCTATGGAAATGTTTCAAGCGAATCGGAACGACTTTAAAAAAATGTTTGCTGCCTATTGCGTCCGCCATTTTGAATTGGTCCAACCTGACCTGAGATTCGCAATATGATACCCCAGGAACCCCAGATGAAAACGTTTCAAGTGGATCGAATAGTTTTTAATTTGTTGGCCGCCATATCGAGTTCGCCATTATGAATTTTCAAAATCATGCTCTAGGATTATTTAAAAAAACGTTCGTATAAAAGTTGTGGAGAATGAAATTCTATCTGCTATGTATTTTCATCTGCTATGTATTGACAATGTAAAATTTTTTCGCAGTTTTCGCAAATTACTTACAATAAAAATATTTTTATTTTTACCCTCCTATATACCAGATGTAAAATCCACGAAGCGAAATAGTTCCATATGAAATGTAGGGCAAGACGGTGGATCCATTATCTACGTATCAAATAAAAGAAAACCGCACCAAAAAACTCGCTGTTATACATTTTTTTTTGAGAAAAAGTCTAATTTCACTGGCAATAGATTTTAAATTTTATATTAGGCCGTATTTTTTTCGTACGAATCGATTTGATATTTTAGTTTAGAAAATGAAAGGAAAATTTCATGATTTTCGATTCATACGAAAACAAGAAAACGCCTGATTATGAATTTTGTGTTTGGAAAAACCACCTCCTTAATTTCTACAAAAGTTATAAACAACGCTTTTTATTAATTATTAGGCAGGGTGGTTCTTTGGAATAGATTGTACTTTGTTATGTGAAAATTTCAAATCGATGAATGCACAAACATCTGAGTGATAGCGAGTTTAAATGAAACTTTTTTTTTTTTATTTTGCAGAGTATAATGTTTAAACTCGTCCAACGAAAAAAGCCGACGTCGGCGCGATAAAGACCCGCGATCGTTCTCGCGCACTCTAAAACGCTTTATGGCTCCCTTTTTTATTAGTGATTTCTACGTAGAAAAACCTTATCTTTCGATTGAGATGGCTTTGAATCATATTAAAAATTTCTATTACTGAGAAAAATGACAATACAATTTTTTTTTTTTTGAATTTTCACTATGAAAATGGGAAACTTTAAGAAAACACATAACATCAACTGATAACCCATAAAAAAATCTATGGAACTCATACATAGCTGGCGAGTTGTCCCCCCTTTCTTGGCTGCTTCCCAGCTGGTCGAAGGGTAGCTCGGTTTGCAACATTCTACGCGCTTGAGACTTTTGACGTTAAACGGCCCATATAGTATGTAGAAGATAAGTATGTATGTAGAAGATAAGCAATAAATTTTGTTACTCATACGCCATGTATTCTCGCGTTTGATCAAACCTGATATGAAAACAATAATTTTCAATAACTTTATGTGATTAAAAATATTTTATGTCATAGTAAGAGCGTATTCTTCCCCTGTTGGAGACACCTAGAACCAAAATGAAAGTAGGATATTTCATTTTTTTAGTCAGCATAAATTTTCCATGACGACGACATATCGACGGCTGAGTGGAAGATCGACCTATCTCGGCAGACGGTTCGAAAATGTGATTACAATTTTTTATGTCTTTTTGTTTTATTTTAAATATTTTATTAGGACTAAAGTTAAGTGGGCAACATTTTCTCCATAAACTATGTTTTTTGTATAAACCATTTGGTACCGGCAGACAAATGACCATCATCTAAAATGTAAAACCACAATCCGTCAAATGAACAAATCCTACTTACAGCAACATATAATTGTCCATGAGAAAATACAGGTGCTCGTCATAAAACACCAACTTTTTTAAATGTATGCCCCTGAGTTTTATTTATATTTAGTCATACAAAAAGCGGAATTGATTGGAAACTGTGTACGCTGGAACAAGAACTGCATGTGAGTGCCAGAATAGGACAAATTAATGCGAGGGAATAATATTCGCAAGCCACATGAACTCCAGTTGAAACTTCATAATCTAAAGAGTTTTTATGCATTTGTCTCACACGCATGCGAGTACCCTTCACCAAAGTGTACTTTGTGTTTAGATTGCGTATAAGTAATACATTCGAGTTTTTTTGAGTACCAGTCTTTATTTAAATTAAACAAATTTTCTGTTTCATATATTTTTTTGTTTTGTACAACGTAAAAGATAACTTGGTGCTGAATATTGAAATTTTTACACCACCCATTTTCGAATCCCAGAGACGTAGGAAACATGTCGAGTTAGGACATTCTTTCAGCCATGGTCAAAAGTTTGTTGGCCAAGCGGTTCTGAGGAACCATAATTAATTAATAGCCAATAGAACGGGAGAGAGAAGCCATACAAATTTTAAGGAGTAGATAAGAGATATAAAAGCGGAAGGTTGTTGAAGCACAAGTATTGTCATTTTGCTACTTAACACAGGACACAAAAGCATTGTGCGTGTATGTTTAGAAATAGAAATAATGACAATCCACTTGCTTTAATTCCAATCGATCATAGCTCATGAAACCACAAATCTAAA
>NW_016183044.1:4525-5691 GCF_001687245.7 Rhagoletis zephyria | reverse complement strand
AGTGAAAAAGGCTTTTACTACTTCGTCGGACATTATAAAAATGCTTCAGATTCGAAGAAAAACGAAGCTGACGCGTGTTACAAGCCTCCTCGCTCGGGAAATAAAAACCTAACTTTAAAGTACAATAACGTTAAAAGTAATACTTGACGTTTAAAACTTAACAGAAAATATTTAAATTTGCGAGCATTTTATCACATTTACATACTCATTCAGCACTAACCTATTAAACTTAACCAAAATTAACACAGTTTTTACCTTTGGCCTGACCAGCCTTTGTAAACTATGTACAGTAAAACCCGCTTAAGTACCTCACAAAAATGTCAGCTATTTGAGGTACTTAGACGGGTTGGGTACTTAAAAGAACCCACTTAAGTACATCGATTCGGGTACTTACGCAAACATAATTATTGATGTAGTTAATCTTCTTGTTCTTGAATAAAACATGAACATTTAATGCAGTGTACACAGTTTGAAACCAAGATCGTAGCATTATTTAAACACATAAATACATAAACAAAAACTTTATAAGAAAATCGATGAAGCAATGCTATGTAATTTTTACAAGAATTCAATTCTTTAAAGGCATTGATACATACATACGGTGTTGGACATTTCGGAGCAAATTCAAAATGATGTTGTTTGCCACTTACGCTTATTTATTAATTTTTAAGATTCCCGAACAAATACCATATAAACCTAAGTTAAAATTTTTTAGAACACTGAAAAAAAATTCATTAAAATATCAAACTTTTTTCTCAGATTTCTCATTTTAGTGTAATAATGTGCAAGTTTCAAATGGCTACAAAATTACCGTTGATTTTTTGGAATATTTTTTTGCCGAACATGTTGCGCGAGCCTTAGAAGGCAAAAATTATAAGTAAAATGATAAATGGGTGCCCAAAAATGTTGGTTACTTAAGCGGGTTTCACTGTACCTACATAAAATACTTTGGAAGATACTCACTATAAGCTCCTTCTCTGTGGGAATCAAGTCGTAGGCATCCATGCATTGCGCGAATGGCTCGTTAAACGCTGCATTCATTTTGACGATAAAAGGCAAACTCTGCTCTGAGAAGTAACTCTTGATATATCCCTCCGGGTAGGCGCCCTTAACTACAATTCTCTTAACAGAGGCCGCATGCCACTGGGCTAGCTTGTCAAGTACTG
>NW_016183044.1:0-3207 GCF_001687245.7 Rhagoletis zephyria | reverse complement strand
TTTTCTTATCGCTTCAGGCGATATTTGGAATAATTTTATTCTTTTTAATACTTCATTTATTTTTTTGTATACCAAATTGCAACTTACAATCGGAATTAATTCATTTTCTCGCTGTGAGGCTTCCTATTTTTTCAATCTTGTCCTTGGGCATAATTTAGATGCTTTTGGCCAATACTATTGACGCCATATTCATAAGTTTCGGAATTTTTGAGAACTTTTTTATTCAAAATTGACATGAATGAAGTGATGTTGCCGATTTGTCACCACAGCAATAAATCGGTGAGTCGCCAATTTGTTGCCATTGACGATTGTTGCCTATTTCTCATGTTTTGCATGGTGGGTTGTCGATATCTTTTTTTGCCCAGCTTGACACTTTTGCAACTATGTATATGTAAGTGACAATACAAAAATATTAGTTTTTAAATTTGATTTTGAAAAGCAATGAAAAGTGGTTTAAAAATATTTATACCAAAAGATCTTCAAAATTGTATCCACAATTCGCTGGCAGGACCGCGTGGCACTTGCTTCGTTCGGCATTGCAGCTAGGTTGTTGGAAGGCGGGCGAACGGCTCATTCAGCACTAAAATTACCAATTCACTGAAAATCTGATATGCAACATTTCGAAGACTTGTTCGATGGCCAAAGTTCTGCAGCAATGTAAGTTGAAAAGTCTTTGAAGGTATTAGACCGAACGATGCGAGATCTACGAAATAATCAGAAGATGCTTGGAGGCGCGATGATTCTGTTGGAGGTGAGTTTCGCCAAATCGGTTAACGCCAGCCACTGAACTCAATGCATGTTTGATGCCCGTTTTGTGGAGATATGTACATACTTTAAAATTAAGTATAAACATACATACGTGTCGACCTGCAGAACGACCAATTTGGAAAGGTATTTTCAAACCAATTACTGGACATTTGCAATGGGTAGAATATCCGTTCATATTTCAACTGGGTGCATTACATTACCCTCTGGTTTTTGTTAGTTCACCAAAATCAAAGACTTAACTCATAAGAAAAGGTTTCCCAAACATTGCGGAAAATTACAAAAATCATGATTGGTTAAGCGAACGGGCTACATACATATATTAGCGCCGAAAAACATCAATGTCAATCAGTTGAATTTGAAGATTCAAAGCAACCATTCACGTCTTTGTAATGGAATCCAGATGGCGGTGAAGAAATTGATGAGCAACGTCATCGAAACAACGATTATAAAAGGAAAGTATAAAGGAGAAGACGTTCGACTTGCAATATGCGATGACTATAAAAAAGTCACAAGGACAGTCATTGAGTGTTTGCGGTATTGTATGTCGTCCACTAGCTTGGGATACTTACGCACCAGATAATGAAACAAAAAATATTGGACCGTATGAATAAGTTAAGCAATTGCTTTTGCTAAAATTTGAGACATTTTACTTAAATCGAATATATCGAGTAAATGGTCTGAAATTTTAAGGAAAGCAATTGCTTAGTTTTTATTCATGCGGAAGCATTGTAATGAACTAAATAGACTAAAAGCCTGATTATGAGAACTTAACTTAACCTAACGGAACATAGAGTTACGTTAAGTTTCGGCTGTTGAATTATAAGCAACATTCAATGTGAATGTGAGAGCCGATAAGTTACGTTAAGTTGCCATAATCACACCATAATTCTAGCTGGTTTAAACTAAGATTATCCAATCAAATGTCAACCAGCTGTTCAATATGAGCGCACTTTACGTTATCTGAGTTTAAATTGGCACTGGAAAACTGGCCTTAAGTGGTTAAACCACTGCCTTTGTGCGCCTGAGTGTCCCGATTCAAATCCATGTGAACTTAAAAATAGGAATAGGAAATGCGACTATAACTTCTACCATGGCCTCAAGCTCCACACAAGTATTGAATAAAACAGTTATCAGGCTACAAATAAAAAAAGTAAACATTTAATTTTACTGCTGGAAATAGTAATAGAAAGAGTTTTATTGAATTAATTAATATTTATCTCATTTAAGATTCATTAGAAAAAAGTATATATCCTCCTTGCGTGTTAAAATACTTCGCCCTCAGGTATGAAATCCAATAACCCGCGAGTCTCTAGCCATGGAAGCAGTTGTGTCATGTGGTCAATGTAGCGCTGACTACGGTACATCTTCCTTCGCATGTCCGCATTCTTGTCATCCAGCCAAACATCTACGTTGATGTCCTCGCTTTGGTCTGATAGTATGATAGGCAACAAATCGCTGACAATACTATAAGCTGAAGTAAAAGTAAATTCATGAAATCTTTGTCAATAATTCCACGGGACCTTCTTTCAGTAAAATTGTTCTTTATGTTTGCCGGTACCGGTACCGGTACGTGACACCCGCATGGATCGAGTTCAAAATAAAGTCAAATTTCGTTTTTCAACAGGTATTACTTTTTTACCGCCGATTTTGAAAAAAACGGGACAGGTAAAAAATTATCCCTCCTAAAAACGGAATTTAGTCTTCATTTGACCTTGATGTAGACGTGCTGGGCTCACGTTGGCACCGGGATCGTATTCAGGGATTCGGAAGATACAGATATCAACTAGACTGAGAGAAGGTTCTATTTTATTGATTAACTTATATTTTTTCCGAGTTTAATGGAATAAAATATTCCCTAATCTGATATAAAATTTAGAATTCTTACGAAATAACAGCGGAAATGTTAAAAGAGTTAGGGTAGAGATATTTTCCTATATCTAGTAATCTACTATTTGAACTAATATATTATATGAGAAGTGACCAGATAATTATTAAAACACAACCGTTAATTGCACTCCAGTAGGGACTACACATTTTCAAAACCAAAGCGAGCGAAGAATTAAAATAATTTACTTAAGCCAAGTATAAATATTATTTCAACGTAGATACTTCCGCAAATTTTGGTCGTCAAGACTACCTATTTAATATTAAATAACAAAACACAGTATCTACCCCAATTTCCGTGCCTGTAGAGGGCTACGTGGATATCCCTGAGTGTCGGTATTTTCTCCCCATATTTCAGCAATTTCAAGCACTTCACCAGTTCCCCATGGTAGAATGAAACGAAATATTCGAAAAGACTAACTTTAACATCCACAGTAGTTGATGATAGCAGAAGATAATACAAGTCCACAGCAGGTGAACCATATAAATTCAACTGGTAGTCGAGAAGATATGTATCTTTTATCGCTGCGCTGTCATCGTATCGAAACATAACAT
>NW_016183042.1:0-5692 GCF_001687245.7 Rhagoletis zephyria | reverse complement strand
CCTTTCATGAACATCTGCAAATTTTAGTTTGACAGATTACTGATTTTGAATACATCTGCATACATCGATAGAGGAGTTACATACTTATATAAAAAATCGCATCTAAACAATCAGAGGTAAGGAAGATATACTCTATATGGCACCAATCTAAGTGATTTTCACTGCTATGTGATCGGTATGTAAACCGGTAACACAATTTATTGGGTTTATTTTCCTACATAAAGGAGATATTCGCAAAAACTGGTATCTGAACAATCAGTGTTATAGGAGATAAAGCTTATACAGCATAGATTTTGACGATTTTCTCAGTAGACTTTGTATTATTATTTATAAAATATCTTACGAAATTTATTATAAAGCCTTCGGCATAGCCGAAGACAGCGCTGCTCTTACTTGTTATTGTCTAGACAAGTTACTTAATCTACAAGCTGTTATTTAGAGTGATTCAAGTGCGAAGCAGTTATTTAACAACAATTATTAGTGATGCGTTAATTTAATTCTTCTTTTTTAGACAATTGTTACTACAGGCGATGGCAAACTTAGTCATAAAGCGATACTCAGTTGAACAACGCGTAATAGCGATCCAAACGTCTTATGAAAGTGGCCGTTCTGCACGAAGTGCATTTCATTGCGTGACTTTTCCGGTCAACATAACCGGCCATCTGAGCCAACAATCAGCCGTTTAGTGCAGAAATTCGAAGAAACTGGGTCAGTATAAAATGCGACAACACATCACGTACAGTACGTTCGGCTGAAAATATTGCTGCTGTGGAACAAAGTGTGGATGGCCGCCGAGATCTTACAATTGAAAACCACTGAACTTCTTTCTCTGGTGCTGCATGAAAATTACTATCTATGCCAATAAGCCAGAGACTATTCGAGAGCTGAAGAACGAAATTAAGCGAGTTATAAATGATGTATACAGGACTGTTCTGCAAATCGTATGGTTTGTAATCGGTGCGATTTGCTAAATATTTTTCAATATGTGTAATGAAAAAAAATAAATATTTTAAATGGAAAATGCTAAAAATATATCATATACGTCACATCCATCGATTTCGAATCGTACGATTTGTAGAACATGCCTGATAGTCCGAACCATGGCAGAAAGTCATGGAAAATTTCGATATGCGCATCCTGTATTGACAGGTTAGTCGTGGTGGGCATTTAACGGATATTGTGTTTCACTTATAGATGCCATAAATACAATAAAAAACATAATTAAATAATTTTCTCATAAAACGTTGTTACGTTTTATTTATAAAAGAAAATCTGCGATCTTATTGGACCACCCTGTACCTAAATAAATGATTGTGATTTTGCCCAAGAAACAACCAAACTGACTAACCATGCCCAGCAGAAGCGTATATCTACAGGGATATAGCTTTTACAAGGATCTCATTTTTTGGAAATATAAGGCTATTAATTTTTCGAAGATCTGGCCTTTGATCCTTTATAGCACCTGTAATATAAGCAAGTACAAAAAAGTTATATACCTTTTAAATAAGAGCTAAAAGCGGACCACGTCTGTACTTTTTACTTTTTTAGTTGTTTACATACAATAATTAAAAATAGTTTTTTACCAAAGGTCCAATTTCGAACTTCGAAGGGCAATATCTCGATTTCGGAGGCTTACTTCGAAAACGGAGAAATTACCTTTTTAATTATGACTCAAAAAGTTGGTTTCGTCCACTACCCAGCCAAGTGCTGTATGTACAGTGCAATAATATGTAAAACTTTTATATCTACATATTTAACTAAAATAAAGAAAAATGTTTTTTCTTCGAAAAGGCGCCCGTTCGATCTGTTTGATTTTGGATTCAAACAGTTTGTAATTTCATCGTCTAACATAATCATTTACGTTTGATTCAGGCACACCGTGGGATGATGAATCATGTTACTTACTACTGTTGTTATATAGCTTTAATTCTTTAGTACTGTGTATTCTCTTTTTTTCATATTAATTTCTTTGAATATTGGATTCGCTTACGTTAAAAATAAAATCACGTAATATGGTGTATTTTAAGGTCAGATCTGCATAAAAATTCCAAGGAAAGTTAGCATTTTAAATTCCGAAACGTGCCGCATTGAGACGCAAAAAAAAATAAGAAGCAATAAAGTAAACCACATTTAACCGTAAATGACGAATTGTGGGCTGTCTCCGTTTTGTTATTACCAATGTGTGTGGAAAAAAAAATTGCTACAAATTTTGGCCAGCTTTATGACTTTTCTATTGCATGTACATTAGGTTGACTCACCAAAAAAAGTTGCGATTTTTTCAGCGAGCTTATAAACTTTTTTGTATGTTAGGATATCCGCCAATATATTTCGGAAAATATTAAGATTTACCTGCGCTATACTAAATTTGAAAATAATAAAAAAATTTAATTCCATTGATACAGTTTTTTTTTAATGCACATCTTTTAAGCTAAAACTTTTTTATAATTTGAGGAAATTTCTGGAAATAAAATATTTTTAAAAACTGTGCATATAAATCGTAATCAGCCTTATCATGAGTTTAATTTTCGCCCGAAATGGTTCAGTTTTCACTTTCGGCTATTCACTACGGGCGGATAAAAAAAATTCGCGCAATTTTGCTTTCGGGCGAAACTCACGACAAGGCTGATATATTTAGGTGTAAGTCTTAAAACATAAATTTAAAAATAATTCCGATGGAAAACCGTACCGATTTTTTGTTTTGTTTTATGGAGAGTGATGCACCTTAATGTGCATATGTATGTATGTATTTACTCTTATTTGATTTTTGATATTTAATGTTTGTACAGATTTTTATTTTATTTTTGATTTTTATTTCTTTTTATTTATTTTGTATTCTGTTTCCTTTTTGCACTTAAGACCTTGCCTTTTGCATACTTTTTTTGTCAATTATAGCGTGGGTGCAAATCTTATTTTGTTTTTTTCTGCTCATTATTTATATATTTTGCGTTTATAATTGCCGTCGCGTAGGAAATTGCCACCGCTGCCGCCGGCTTACGGTGAAGGTCAACTCTCATGCGATTTGACATTGAAATGGGGAATATGGCACAGCAGTAATAATTTACATTTAAAAATAAAACAAAAATGGGATATATATTTTTTGACTAGTTAGTTTATTGTAAGCATACGACAACAAAGTACGTGAATTTTGTGATTTTTCAACACTGATTATATGATAGCGCATAAAATAGGTGCGTGTTTCCTTTTGCAGATCTATTTTGTGATGATTCAAAACTTTTTTTACGCACTAAAGGCCACCGATTTGAAAATATGTACCTTTTTATTTCTATTTCTATTTTCTAAATATTTTTCGAAGCAAATAAACACGTAAACTTAACTTATTTCTGTATTATTTTTGTGTTTTTTTTTAACCCTGTCATTGTTTACAAATAAGCTAAATAGTGCAAATGTATGCAGATTCAAAGCAAATGCAGCAACATTTTCCGCCATACATTTGCACATCATGTTCTACAAAATTCCGAAATTGCATTTTTAATGACACATTTCAACAACGACAACAACAGCTTGATCAACAGGAACCAACTAGTAAATATTCATCTTAAATTGCATCACTAGGTAGCCGTGACTGCCTTCGAGCAAATCCATGTCAAGAAGCCTATTTTAATGCATCGCGAAGTTTACATTAGATTTGCGTAAGCGCATAATTTTATATTCGCATATGCGCAGAAGGATACATCCATATGTAGATATGTATGTACGTATGTACATACTAGTTCGCGTGAAGCGGTGAATGAATGAATGTTTTTTTTTTTTGTGGAAATCCCAAACGGAAATCAAAAAGTAAAACACTTAATGGCATTCCAGTAAAAAGTATTCTAGACAAAAACTAAAGAAGTGCTGCACCAATTTCTTGTTTCGGACACCTACTGCACCAATTTCCAAGGTTTGTTAAAGGCAAAAAATTAACCGATATATAAAGGGGGCGTGGCACCTCTCATACAAACCCAATTTTTCAAACCGCATATGTCTGGAGGTGTTCATGGTAGCAATCCTTTGCTCATGCGGAAAAATGGGACTATTGGAAAAGGGGGCGTGGCGCCTTCCTAACATACTGAAAATTTTACCCATGTATTTCATACACTCAGCGAAGCGGGTGAGGGCAAGCTAGCTAATATAATCTATGTGTGTATATTATAGATATTAAAGAAAAATTAATATGGGAGTCCTTATTAGAGCAACAGAAACCAAATCAGAAATTTTAAGAATTTTTAGAATTTTCGTCTGTCTGTATATTTGTATACGCATCACTCAAACAGTAATGCATGGAATTGAATGCAGTTTTCTCCGATGTATTGATATAGGGTGTTACTTGAAATATAAAAAAATATATAAAGTTGCCACATGTTGGAAAATTTCAGTTTAAGTAAATTGATAAGATAAAGTAAAAACATATTACAATATGGCCGTCAAGAGAAAGAGGTTTAAGAAGCATTACAGCCGAAAATATTTTTTAGGAGGGTTGGCACCTATTTAAAGAATTCTATTCAAAAAAGTTGATAAAATAAATCAAATACTACAATATATGTGTAAAATTAAAGACGATTAAGAAAATTCACTGTCGAAAATATTTTTGAGGCGGGTTGCCACCCATTTGAAAAATTTAATTAATTTTTTTTTTGTGTATGGCCAAAAATCAATATGATTTTGTAGCAACGTTACACTTGCACTTTGTTATTTGTACTAAAATTGAATAGACTATACAACTGCATACTTACAATGTCTCTAAATTGAATGTTGCATATTAGCATGTACATAAATTTATTGAATTTTCCTGTGTCTTGCACAAAGTTAAGAGATTTGATTTTTATGTTTTTGGAGTAGTTTGAATTATATTTTTATAAAAATATATCGAAAATAAGTTGAAATAAAGAAAACTTTTCATATGATGCGAAAAATTTACTGTGCCAATACTTTTGTTCGTCACTATACATATACATACATGTTTTTTATGTCCTTTTCGATTTTCATAAATCGCTCAGAAAATATATTCACGTAGCGTGTTACAATTTTTAGGATCAAAAATAAAACTAATATATCCGGCGTTATTATATTGTGAATTTTTTATTTTATTTTTTCAGAAAAAAATCATTGCTTCCATGATTAAAGAATATTTTCTAGGGACTCTATCGATTATGTCTTTACAATAAAAATTATAATTTAATCTTTACAATTAGATTTTTATTTTTTTGGTCAAATTTTAATAGTTATATTATGATTTTTAGTTTTTCGATCAAGAATAATCGTTATTTTTGGATATTTATTTATTCCTAAAATTTTTAATCGTTAAACCGTTATTTTGAAACTTAATTTTTTAGCCTATAAAAGATTTTAATCAGTCATAAAAATGATTGAAAAAAATAAATATTCAAAACAATTATAATTATTATTTTTAATCGAAAAATAATCACAAAATAACGATTAAATTTGACCGAAAACTAAATATCACAAAATAAGGATCATGATAGTTAACGATTATTTTCGGTCCAAGTTATTTTCTAAATTTATTTTTTTTATCAAAAATAAATTCCTTGAGCTATTTTTGACCTCTCAGAAATAAAATTCATTTTTTAGTTTTATTTTTTTTTTACAGATCGAAAAACTCAAAATGTCACACCGCTTTTCTAATAAGTACCCTGCCAGCCACGGCTCACCACTTTCCCCTGAAAATCAAACG
>NW_016183040.1:0-5692 GCF_001687245.7 Rhagoletis zephyria | reverse complement strand
ATTTGATATTATAGGAAGTTGTAGATTTAGAATGCTGCCATCTTCGACGTTGTTCCTAAGCTTTTTCATCGATTTTCACTTCGAATGAAAATTCGTGATTGATTGATAATGCGTATGATAAGCACCGAGCCATCCCTGCAACAGTAGTTTATGTCGTTATATACGTTTGTCAGAAAATCTGAAAAACTATTTCTTAACGTNCTAAATAGCTTTCTTACTATCTGTAAGTAGGACCTTCCATTTGGTATGGATATTGAAATCGGCAAAAATCTCCAAAAAATTTGTTCATTTTTTCTGCAGCTTGAAAAGGTTTGTTTGCCGTTAATGAAAAAATGTTTTGAAGAAATAAATATACAAGTATTTTTATCTTGAGAGCTGTAAACTGGGCCCAAATCCCAGCATCCGTGATCGAATTTGGCTCGATTTAAAATTTCATTTTGACATCACGTCGAGGGAGATTTTGTTTGTACAATTTTGTTTGTGCAATTTCCTGCAGGCCATACTCATGTAGATGTGTTATTATAATAACATATATAATACATAACAGTATAAAGTACATAGACAATACTAAGCAATAATTACGCTATTGGTAAAGATTTTAAAAAATTAAGTGGGCATTTAAATTAAGCGATATTTATCGACTAGAATTAGTCAGGAAGAAAAATTATTGAAATATTTACAAAACTGACTTAGTGACCAGATTTCACGCGAATTTGGAAAAGGCATAAACTTTTGAAAACTTTCCTGATACCATCCTGTTCCACAGAACGATCGGCAAACCAGGAATATATGCGCAACCTTTATCTCTAATCAATTGGCCACTGTTCACTCCAAAATGAGAATTGAAAAAAAAACGAACAAAAATATTATAAGCTAATTAGTTAAAAACGGCATTGAAATACTTTCAAAAACATAAGTAACACAGCAAAGAAAGAACCATGTGCCTCTCAAGCATTTGCTACGCCTACCTAATTAATCATACGAGTGCATATGGGCATGCGCATACATAAATACATACATATGTATATGTAATACAGCTGACTAACAAGCGATTTCAGGAAACAACCAATAATTGGTGGAGACATTTGAATTGGCACACATAATGGAACATTTAGGCCCTCACTTGGTTTAACCAATTAACTAGGCATGCTTATATATACTCATGTACATTTGTATATACATATGTCTATTGTTACTATCGTTACGCTATACATACTAGTACGCCGTCATCAGATGTTATTAAATTGGTATGAAGTTAAAAAGGGCGGAAAAAGACATCAGGTGCTTATATTTTTTAAGCCATGCAATTATGAAATACTCTTAAGGTCTATATATTTAGTTACTACTTAGCGGTGGGTAGAGAGAGGTCTATTGGTAATTGGAAAAGTGTAGACCGTGGCATATGCTGCCGTCAAAGGGTCATTTCATTTGTATGAAAAGTAATTGATTTTTTTCATACTACTTACAGGCTTAAGTAATAATGCAATGGTGATGCTTTAGTATTGAAGAAAAGCAGAAACAAATCCTCGTTTTGGTTTTTATATTTTTCGTTGAGATGATGTTCGGCTTTATATTGCACAAGACATGTGCGGCGGCATTTTATTCCCAAGAAATATATGTTTTTTTTTACGAATGGAAATTTAATAGAGAAGGGAGCAATTTGAAAGATATATACATATTTGTATGCATATGTACATATTAGGGTGGTAAAAAAAAAAAAATTTTTTGCAGCCACCCCCCGAGGCGAAATATAACAAACATAATGAGACCCGCATTTTTTTTTTTTTTAATTAAAAAGAAGTTAATATTTAACCGTGCGGTTGGGGCTTTGCAGTTATCCATATGTGTTTTATTGGGAAAATATAGCCTTTCGTGAAGTTGCTATAAAATCGTTAAAAATACATAAATATTTTTTGAATAAATAAAAATTTTACCCTTCAGAAATTTTCAATCAGAAAAATAATGGTGCATATTGTATTATTCTACAAAAAACTGTATTTTCTCCTTTAAAATATGTATATGGAAAATTTCAAAGCGGCACGGTTAAATATTAAGCGATTTTAAAATAAAAAGGACAGATGTTCTTATTTGCCATTTTATATATTTCTGAGGAATGGCACGAAGAAAATTTAAAAAAAATCTTGCAGATTAGCTGATAAGTAACGGTAGCAGTCCCTGGACGAATTTTTTAAAATTTGCCAAACTTTAAATTGTGACGGGCGTGACCAACATAATCGTTTTTGATTCAAAAATAAAAGCATTTAAATACTTACAAGCAATTCATGTAATAGCGTTACTTTCGTCTTTGTTCTCTATTTCCCGTTTAAAGAATACAAAAAAAACACTGGACCTTATGAATATAACCTGAGCAATTGCATTTTCTTAAATTTTAGACCTTTTACTCGATTCGTGCAAATAAATTTAAATAAATATGAGTTTGTGAGCAAAAAATATCTGATTTTGAGATGAATTTCGAAATTTTGGCTTTCAGTCTCGAAAGTTAGATTTAGTTACTTTTACTTATTAAATAGTAATAATACACTCAAATTCTTAAGTTTATTTTCGATTCATTCGGTATCGATTTTCGTGGAATGGGCTATATATATATTTTTTATAACAACGTGGCTTAATTGTCTTGAAGGATCTCCATGAAGTATAAGGGTAGTTCTTATTGCAGCTTCCGATAACAGCGAAAGAATTGGGGTTTCCAGATGGTATTTTCAATGTCTAATAAGAGGCCAATTCGGAAAAAAAAACCCTTGTGTGTATCTCTGATACGAAAAACCTTCTAAAAAAAATAAGTTTCGCCTGCCTGAATTTCAGCAAATTAAATTTATGCAGCAAATTTTGATGTTTTTTTTAATGCCAGCCAGCTCCATTAACTTAACCCTGCTAAGGCGACTGAACTATTTAAAAATATTCTTTTCTTTTTCTTTTTCAATGGAATGCAGCAGCTAATACTCTGGTAGCGAATGAAACTAGTTGCTGACTAAGTATAAGCTAAATTTGCAACATCCGCAGCTTTGTCTACTCAAACACACAAATACATACACACATACACCCGCATACATGTGAAATAACACTTTAAACTTTCAAGCCAAAAGAAAACTAAGTTTACTTTCACTTTACCCTTTAACTAGTTGCCGGGGGTTTTTTGTTGCCCTTTAAGTTTCAATTGGTTTCATTTATTTTCTAGCGCTTAAAGTTCGCTTTCCGTTTGCCATTCAACATCCGCGTTGGCCATATTTCCAGCCAATGTTGGCGCGCTTTTATTGCCACGTTATTGCCTTGCATGGCGTGTTGCAAGTTAGTGACGCAGCTAAATATCCACACTGCCGATGTGGCTGAGGCGCCGCCATTGACGGTGCTGGTGGCGGTGCTGGAGGTGATGGTGGCAATTCGACGGCCGTGGCCGTTGCTGTTGGCTTGCTTTTCAGCGCCGCATCTTGGCAGCGCACAGTGGGTAGCGCACACTGCCAAATATGCTTTCGCATATTGTTATGTATCCTAGAACCGACGCCACCACCACCACCACCAGGAATATGGCGTAGTTATTGTGTTGTGCGAAATTCTGGTAATATATTTTGCGTTTCGGTTTAAAGAGTAAAGTGAAAAATTGCTAATGTTGTACAAGTTTTGTTTAGTTAAAATTAATTTTAAGCGAATTCGAGCTACAACTAACAATTTTGGCAAGTAGCGGGCGCGCGGGGGTGTGGCCCAAGCAACACCGACTCCTCGAATGAGCGATGTGTGCGGAAATTGCGAAATGCATGCGGAATTAAGTAGTGGTTAGCGTAACTAAGCCATGCCACAAGCGTTTTACGATAGTATAACGGGCTTAGAGAGCATGAAAAATGGTTAAATGTTTTTGTTATTTTTGCCTACATAATTTAAAGTTGCGGTTCATAAGAAATGTTAACTGTCAGCAAAATTTTGTATGTGTGTGTTTTGAGGGATTGTATGTACATATATAAATGCATAAATGTGTATTTATGTAGAGAGCAGTCTAATTTGCAACAATAAGAGTAACACAGCAATGTATGAAGGTGATGCTGCAAGTTTTGGTAACAGCAATGGCCAAAAGGGTAAATGTGTGGCTTCTGGACCAATTTATGGTTATTATATTTAATATTTATTAATTTTTTATATAAAAAATATTATATAAATTAGCAGTTCAAACTTTGTACGAAAATTAGAAAAAATCTACAAATTTTCACAAAAATATCAAAATGTTAATCATAATTTTTACAAAAAAAAANAATATTTCGTTTATTTTATCAATTTACTATAATGTAATTTTTAAAACAGGTGCCAACCCTCCTCAAAAATATTTTCGGCAGTTAACTTTCGTATACCTCTTCAGTTTGATACCCGTATTGCAATATTCAATTTATCTTTTCAATTAAATTTAAAAAAAATTTTCAAACAAGTGGCAACCTTCAACAAAAATATTTTCGGCTGTAAAGCCTTTCTTTTGGCGGCCATATTGCAATTTTTACTCTATCTTATCAATTTACTTAAATTGCAATTTTTGTGTTATAAAATATGGCTTAAATTATAATTTACTTCGCTAATCATTTTTTTACTAGACCTTTACCTACATGACGGGTGTTTAAAAAATATCCGATCCCCTCTATCTCCCTTGGAGGTCATATCAAATTGAGTCCCGAAACTTTTTTCTTCAAAATTTCTTTATCCTTCCCCATTTGGGAACGGGGGGCGTTGACCTTGACCTCGACCCTGCCCATGACCTTAAAGATCATTTCAAGGCCAATTCGATGACAACTTTCTGAGATAGTGGGGGTGAGATATGCGTTGAACATCCGTTATATCTACAGAAACCAAATTGATGCTGAGTGAATATTTCGGCGAAAAAAGTGAAGGTAAAAAAAAAAATATTTTATATTTGGTCGCGAGGGCATGAGCGAGTATGTGAGCTTCGTGATTTTGCGTTAATAGTCATTGGTATAGCAAGGGAGGGAGACAATTGGAAATTATTTTCGTGACGAAGCTTCTGTATCTTACAAGAAAAACGATCTAGTTGGATAAAAAAATTGTCTTACCCTCCAAAATGAACTTTTAAAGCTGAAGTGCTGATTTTCCTGTTTTTGACCAGAAAAGATTATTTCATAAACTTTTAGAAACGTTATGAACATAAATTTATGCTGTCCTTGCGCAAATTAATCCATTTCCATGGTCGCAGAATTTTATATATCTAGTTTTTTTTTTCAAATTCATTAAGTGCTGTTTTCAGGACAAAACATGCAGCACAGGTTCTACAATTCACTTCCTAGTGATTTTCAACCAAATCCACTTTGAATCAGTTTTGCCAAGTTTTGAATTTGAAAAAGCACTAAATTTTTACTGGAGTATTTAATGGAATTTGCATGCATTAAAAATTGCATCGTAGGGCTATCGTTTCAAATTAATAAAAATCAATTTATTCTGCTTTCTATAAGTTCAAATATTTTCGTTCAAGCGACGTTAAGATTCTTGTTCTTATTTTCTAATTTGCAGCTGTGTCCAGCGTTGCCGTCTCGTTAGATGTAAACAAAATTGATACATTTTTCCTGACTGTTTAAATTTTTAAATTTTCTTCGTTTTGCTTAAGTTTTTCTACAATTCCTATCAAACGAAAGAAACGAAAAGTTTCATGAACTATGTGGCCGTTTAAATCTACACTGCAGACTCT
>NW_016183039.1:0-5692 GCF_001687245.7 Rhagoletis zephyria | reverse complement strand
CCGCTTAATCGATTTCTCTTTTCATTCTGATCATTTATGTATACATTTGTCTATATCTATCTCGATTCGTTTTGCCTGTTACAAACAACCGTTATGTGAACAAAGTTATGATACCCTTGTGCACAAGTGGGCTCGGGTATAAAAATCAGTCACCGACTTTTGTATTTTAAATCATACGTATAAAAGTCATTAGCATTTTTCGAAGTAACAGTTATCTAAGCTATATAATGTAAAAATCAAAAATAACTGTTATTCGCAGATTATTTAGATAAAAATAAAAAATAATTGTTATTTTGGATTCATAAAATAAAAATCAGAAAAAACTGTTATTTAACGAGTAATTAATTGAAAGTAAAAAAATAATTGTTAAATAGGGACTTTTTTAACAAAAGTTATAACTGTTACGGTCCCTGATTTCAAGTACTATCTAAGCGTGTTGGTGTTGGTTGATTTAAGCATTGTATTGAAAAGCAAGTTTGCAAAAATGTTTTATTTTTTTTCTTCCCTTGGTCCTCTTTTAATAGCATAAAGGTAAAATTATTTTCGGTATTTATCTGCCTCTATGAGTAGAAACGCCTTGTTTTTTTATGTTAATTGTTTATTTAATGTTTAGTATTTTTTATAAAAGTCTAACTCATTATATAACAAACTGCATATAAGTACACATTTCAAGCCTTCTAAGAAACATGAAAAATTGGAAAATGTAACAAACTCACCTAAATTTCAAACTTTTTATTCCGAATTCTTAGAAAAAAAAAACATTTTTTTGCAGTTTTAGGGCCTAATAAATTTTAGTAGATAAAGTGCATGTTTCAAGTGGCTAGAAAATCGCGTTGATATTTCGACACCTGCGCCACCTAGCGGATTAAATTATCTTTCATATTGCATGTTCATGGGACTCTGAGCTAAGTGTGAAGCTGTTGGAGGCGACCGCTGTTAGAAAAAAGTTTTCTTATTTAGATATTGCTCTAACCAGGGATCGAACCGAGGTCCTACGGAGTGGTAATACGCACCTTTAACCACTCAGACACAGCGGCTTCTCAAATACAAAACCGGGCCGACTTCATCTTATTGAAATTTGCCGCTTATTTGAAGTGCATGTACAACATTTTTCTAGCACGTCCAGTTTTTGAGAAAACTGATGTCTAGATTTCTGATGCTATCTCTTAAGACTCAGGTATGCGGCCGATAGAAATATTTCGCTGGGATTACTATCCGATTTTTATGTTGCGTCGTTATTTTTTCACTTTAGTATGTGCTTATTATTACTTGAGGAAACTCTTCATAACCAATTTNGCTCTTAAGACTCAGGTATGCGGCCGATAGAAATATTTCGCTGGGATTACTATCCGATTTTTATGTTGCGTCGTTATTTTTTTACTTTAGTATGTGCTTATTATTACTTGAGGAAACTCTTCATAACCAATTTAATTTCCGCGCACCTACTCATTTCACAAACTTAAAAAAATATATATTTTATATGCCTTAA
Source organism: Rhagoletis zephyria (assembly GCF_001687245.7). Lineage (NCBI taxonomy): Eukaryota > Metazoa > Arthropoda > Insecta > Diptera > Tephritidae > Rhagoletis > Rhagoletis zephyria. The sequence goes on along the minus strand of NW_016183039.1, from coordinate 4,203 downwards.
TTTTCTTATGGTCAACACCTTCTTTCCTTCCACAGATGGACTTGGCGACCGTACCACCGGAGCTTGAAGAGCTCCTCATCTGCAGCTGCTGCCATCTGCCCTTCAACGATAACGATGCCCTGCCCAAGCTGTTCACGTGTCGCCACTACTTCTGCCTCAAATGTGTCAATTCATTGCTGCGCGAAGGTAGCGATGAACTCTATTGCGTACACTGTTGGAAACGCACCGAACTGCAAGGACCCGAGCCACGCACCGATAGTCTCCCCACCTACAATGCGATTTTGTATCTCACCCAAAATTTGACTTCGCTCTGCTTGAAAATGAAAGCCGGCGAACGTGACCGCCAGCAACGTTCCTCGTCGATTGCTTCGAATGGTTCAACTGGTGCGCTCAGCGGGAGTGGCGCACTAAATAGTAACACTAACAACAACGACGGCAGTAATGGCAATCTGAGTAGTATTGGTGTTGCCAGCAACAATAATGTAGACAAATTGAAAATGACCGAAAATTGCATGACACATGCCATGCCGAATACATTGTGGTGCAGTGTTTGTAATATTTTGCTTTGTCGCGCCTGTGCCGCCACCGAAGAGCATCGTTCGCATTTGGTCAAGAATAAAATCGAAGCTAAAGAATCACTACATACCGACATATCAAACGAACTGCTCGGCATGCAGAAGACGCTCAACGATGTGCAACATCTGGTATTGAAGCAACGCGATTTTCTGCTCAAAATATTAGAGAGTTGCACTACGCTCAAGACGCAAATTGAATCGGAGTTAATTAATCACATACCCACCCTAGAAATTGCGGAAATACGTGAAAATTTATGCAAGGCTCGAATATGCCTCGAAATGCTGGACAAGCAAACGCCCGCCGAGGCAATGAAACTCTACACGACGCTGCACGGCGAGAAGCAGCGCCTCATGGCCAAGTATCAAGAAATGTTCCTACAATGCAAGCTCGACGATATGATACGCAATTGCGGTTATGTTTTCGATTTTGATCTGATCAAACAGGCGCTCGTGCAAATGCATAATTGTGTGCTCAACGGCGGCAATTTGGATAATTTTGGTGTGGGTTCAGTGATTGGCGGTTTGAATGGCATTACTGGTAGCCATCAGAATCCTATTTTACTCTTGGCCAACTACTGCATTTCTCAATTGTACTCGCGACACATGTTGCTGCTCAAGCAGCAACAGCAACAACAACAGCATGCACAACACCAACAACAACAACAGCAACAGCAGCACCAGCAGCAACAGCAACAGCAAAATTTGCTTACCAACGGCCTGCTCACGTCCATGATATCGCAAGTAAGCCTCGCCACGTCTATCAATGGCAATCTAACCAGCTCGAATGCCAATTTTACACACGCCACATACGCACAGGCGCTGCAACAGAATCAACCGTCGAGCAACAGTGCAGCGCAGCAACAGCAGCAAGCCAACAATCCGTCGTCGCCCGTACACAAGACATACGCCGACATCATTGCACTCTCCAACAAATCCACTTCGAGCTTGCACTCTGCTGCCCAGCAGCAGCAGCAGCAGCAACAATTGCTGCAACAACAACAACAATCAACGGGCAGTAACTACACAGAAATCGCTCCAATCGGCACACCGGCCACAACCACAGCCACATCGGTAGTTGTTGGCGCACAGCGTAGCAGCACCGCTTCACATCTCTTTTCCAGCAATGACCTCAACGGATTAGGTTTAAGCCTCTTGCATTTGCAGCAACAANGCAACAATTGCTGCAACAACAACAACAACAATCAACGGGCAGTAACTACACAGAAATCGCTCCAATCGGCACACCGGCCACAACCACAGCCACATCGGTAGTTGTTGGCGCACAGCGTAGCAGCACCGCTTCACATCTCTTTTCCAGCAATGACCTCAACGGATTAGGTTTAAGCCTCTTGCATTTGCAGCAACAACAAACTGCTTCCAATTCGCAGCAACAACAAACGAAATCAACATTGTTACTCAATCCCAGCGTACACGTCTACCCGATTTACTATTTTAATATCGAAATTAACGGGCAACATTCGGGACGCATACTCATAGAGGTGCGCAGCGATGTAGCGCCAAAAATGGCTAAGAATTTCAATGCACTCGCCACGCAAGAGCTCGGCTATGGCTATAAGGGTTGTCACATATTTCAATGCTGGGAAAATGAAAGTATTATTACCGGTGATTTTGAATTGAACAATGGGCGTGGCGGACGTTCGGTATACGATGAGGGCTTCTTCATGCCAGACGATACCAAAATACTAGCCATACGCGGTTCGGTTGGCATGCGACGCAGTCAAAAGCGTCATGATAATCTAGGACTTGTAGGTTCACAGTTCCGTATAATTTTAAGAGAGATGCGTGGTTTTACGGGCATTTTCGCTTTTGTGGTGGAGGGTTTGGATTTGGTGGAGAAGATATCACAAACGGGTGATGCGACTGGCAAGCCGCAGAGTAGTGTCGTTATTGTTAGTTGCGGCAAGTATCAGTTGGGTTAGGCGTATAGCTTTTAAGAAATTCGATAGCAGAATAAGCCGAAAAGTATACAATTTTGGTAAGCGAACGTTTGCGATTTTTTTTTTATTTATGAAAGTATAAGGTTTTAATACGAGTTTTAGTTTAGAACGATAAAAGGACGGTGTTTGCATATTTCAGAAACACGAAGTTATTGCAGGGAGTGTGTGCATGTATAAGCTGAGCGCCATATTATTACAGCGAAATATTGATATATTTTCTTTCATAAGCAATCGCATACAGTGGGTGCCATCAGAACATTGGATCTCAAGCATAAATAAAAAGTGAGCTTTTCGCAATAAAGGCTGTACCGAACGGCACTTTTTTTTTGCACAGCTGAAGCGCAGATATTTAGAGGCGGAGTTGTTCAGTCAGTCAGCTAAGCGTTCGCGTGGACAACGTGAATTTTTTTCTTTTTACATCTTTTATGTTCGAAGTCGTTTTCTGCTTTTGTGTTATTGAACCGAATTTTATCCAACAAAAATAAAATTTTGTTAAATTTCTGTTGTTCGCCTTTTTTATTTTTGGTCGTTGAATACTTTTGTGCCACCACTTTGAGAACATTTGAGGAATTCAGACTTAAATTATGAAAGTAGCAACTTCACGAGTTATATTCACAAAATTACGGTCAATGGAGATAATTTGCAAACGAAAGTAGTTTGAGAGAAGCTAGCACAGAAGATGTTGAGGCTTTAGGATTAGTTATACCTCCCATCACAGCGGTAAATGGAGTGTCCATTGTAAGAGAGCTTGCGCAATTCGAAATGAAGAATAATCTTCCTGTTAGATTTTTTTTTCTAATATTGCTAAGGCAAATGTTTATCGAAATCGTTAGACGGCTCGAAAATAAAACTATGAATCACATTTTTCTTGTATTACCGTTTTTTTGTTTTAAGGATATGATTACGAAATATTGTTGCATGAAAACTCAAAACAGGAACAATAAGAAAAAAATATATATAAACTATATATAACTACAAACATACAAAGTTTCATTTAAGACTATTTTGAAAACAAAAACAACCGAAATGACTTAAATAATTTGTCACCGAAACAAACATACAAGAACAAAGTGAAAACATCTAGGGAATTTCTACTCATGGAGTAGTAAGCGTCATTTTAGCACTTTTGTAGAGCGATGAACAAAAAACCAAAAACAACTATACGATGAATAGTTAAAATACGGAAATACTACGAAAATCTTCTACAACTACTTACATGCATATTAGGGCGGTGCTTAAAAAAATCAACATAATGGCGCAGCACTTTGAACATATATAAGAAAATTGCAAAATTTAAAAAAATTAGGGCACACTACCCGGGTTTGCAAAATTGAAATTTTTTTAAATCGAAAAATTCGGCAGCGATATTTTGAATTTGTATGATTAAATTTGAATACGCTGAGCTATAGTTGGTCAAATTGCAAGTTTTGTCAAATTTTTGCGTGTAGGAAAAATTAAAAATTTTTTAAAATAAATTTTTTTTTAATTTTGAAATTTTCATTTTATTTTGTACAAAGAATAAAATAAAGCTGTGCCCGAAACAAAATTTAGAGGTTGATATTTTTAAGGACCACCCTAATGCATATACATACATACATACATACTTTAAGGTTGAAGGTAAGCCGATTAACGAAACCAAAAAGTATAAAATATATACATACATACAGAAG
>NW_016183038.1:0-5693 GCF_001687245.7 Rhagoletis zephyria | reverse complement strand
GATACTGAATCAGGACCTGATACATGTAATTGTTTTTTCATAGAAAGACCACATAAAAATGTTGTGAACTTAATAAATTTATATAATAGCTATTATAATGAAGAAAACAAGGAAAATATTGACTTAAAAAATCTCATATGTGAGATTAACAAATTCAATAAAAAAATGTCCAAATAAAACAATAAAACACATATGTATGGATATACTATCATTATAAAATTAAACGTCTTTGATATGTATTCATTAAAAATCTTAGCAGCGGAATTGGGAAAATTATTAAATATATAGTTGTATATTAAAAAAGAACATATTAATCTTTTCAATTTGGGTAAATTATAAAATATATATAGTTGTTGTGTTGAAAAAGAGCATGTTAAACTTTTCGTAGCCATAATCAACAAAAAATTGACTATTATAACATACTATACAGTGGAGCATATATGTACGTATATACATATATAGGCAAATTCTTATCGACGGGTGGAACATATCTTCTGAATGCTCATACAAATATTCAAATATGCTCCACCCGTCGATAAGAATGTTGGAATCGGCATAAAGTGTGCTCCACCAGTATATAAGAATGCTTATTTAAACATACAAATATAATAATATTATCATGTTACTGTATTCGCAGTAGCACATCCTGTTAACCGAGTTCTCCAAGACCTTGTTGATGGTTTCTGGCTCTATCGTAAGAAATGCCCGACATATGCCTTAAAGGCCTGTATCGTTAATATATTGTTCGCATTACATCGGTCCTTACCGGCATGGCACAAAAAAGTCTAAGGGCGTGAAATCGCGGCTCCGAGGGGGCCAATTGACTTCATCGAGACAACTGATAACACAATTACCGAACTTTGTCGCTCAAAATAAAAATCGAATAGCTGGCAATCCTAACAAAAAATAATTTCAAACTAAAGTTTTATTAAAACTATTTCTTTTGCCACTCATATTTTAATATTTCATTAAAATTGTGTAAAAGCTAAATAAATTAGGCTTTTCAAACAGAAGGCAACCTTCTGCGAAGCATTTTCAAACTGAAATCTTTTAAAGCTCTTTCGTCTGATACTTTTATACATAATTCAATTACCTGAAGAGTTAAATTGAATTTAATTCTTTTATCACCTGGCAACTCTCCTAAATAGTTCAGATATAAATCCTTCTCAAACCCATGAACGATAAAATCACCTCTTTCAGTAATTTATTTAATTAAAAAATTTATTTAAATTTAACAGCTGGCAACTCTTTTCAAACCATCAAACAAAATTTTGGTGTTTAAACTGAAGATTTCTTAGCACTCTTTCGTTTAACACCCATAGTTTAATACTGCATATAACTAAATTCGGCTTTTAAAGCAGGTGGCAACCCTTTTCAAAACATTTTCAAATTACTACCTTTTTAAACTCCTTTAGTCTGGACCCCTGTGGGGGAACATTTAAGTTAACAGTTAAGAAGCAAAGCTTAACCATTTCGACTGATACCTATGGCAACTCTTTTCAATAAATAAAACCTCATTGCACATCTCCAGCCAAGCTTTTTAATTTGACACCTCATTTTTAAAAATCGAGCGAAGGATGGGGATATGATGGTATTGATTTATAAATAATCTCAACTTGATCTTTTTTAAAGGTGGCCATTCTTACCGGAAAAGTAAAAACCTACTGCACATTTACATATCAAGCCCTTTAATTTGACACCTCATTTTTGAAAATCAAACGAATGGGTCAGATCTGATGACACCTGGACAAAAAGTGCTTTCGCGTATTATATATATAGATAGGGTTAAATTCGACTTTTTAAACAGGGTGCAGCCCTTTTGAAAAGTAGTTTCGCGCTAGGATATTCTTAAATATTCTTCGTCTAACATTGCGATACATAGTTTAATGAACTAATGAATTATGTTGAATTTTATTAGTTAAACATGTGGCAACTCGGCTAAATATAGTTCAGGAATAAAGATTTTTCAATCCCCTTCGATTGATACCCATATTTTAATAATTCATTTAACTTATTTAATAATTTGAACTTAATTTTTAAACAGGTGGCAACCCTCTTCCAACACCTCAAAAATATTTTAAGTGTTCAAACTAAAGTCTTCTTAATATTCTTTCGTTTCACATCATTATTTTGTAATTTCATATAACTTCTGGATAGGTTAATTAAGTTCGACATTGCAAGAAGGTTGCAACCCTCTTCAAAATATTTTCAAACGGCCACCTTCTGAAGCCCCTTTCGTTATGCGCCCATATGTTGAAACATATTTCTCCTAATTAATTTTCTTAATTCAAATTGAATTTAGTTTTTTAAACAGGTGGCAATCCTCCTAAAGTTAAGTTAGGAAACAAATATTTTCAAAACCCTTTCCACTGATACCTATTTTGTAATAATTGATTTTTTTTAGAGAATTTGAATCAAATTTTTTAAAAGGTGGCAACTCTTTCCAAAAAAGTAAAACCTTATGGCATATCTGCAGTCCAAGAGTTTTAATTTGACACCTTAGTTTGGAAAATCAAACGAACGGTGCTGTTATGACGGCATTGCTTATTATATAGCTTATATTCATTTATTCTACAGGTGGCACCTCCTTTCGAAAAAATAAAACCAGTTTTCACATCAACAGGCCAAGCGCATTAATTTAACACCCCATTTTTGAAAATCGAACGATCGGTGCAGATCTTTTATGCGGAAGAAAAAATGCCTTCGCGTATTATTTTGAACTTAATGTTTTAAAAGGTGGCAACTCGTTTCGAAAAAGTTAAGCTTTATTGCACACCTAAAGTCAGAGCCCTTTGATTTGACACCTCACTTTTGAAAATCGAACGAACGGTGCACATCTTTTATGCGGAAGAAAAAATGCCTTCGCGTATTATTTTGAACTTAATGTTTTAAAAGGTGGCAACTCGTTTCGAAAAAGTTAAGCTTTATTGCACACCTAAAGTCAGAGCCCTTTGATTTGACACCTCACTTTTGAAAATCGAACGAACGGTGTGAATCTGATGGCATCGAAAGAAATTTCCTATCAGGTGGCAACTCTTTTCGAAAAAGTAAAACCTTACTGCACATCTACAGGCCAAGCGCTTTAATTTGACACCCTATTTTTGAAAATCGAACGAACGGTGCAGATCTTTTATGCTGCACAAAGTGCCTTCGCGTATTATATATATAGATAGTTTATTATTTTATAAGTGATCACTTTCTATATAAATCATATAAAAGCCGAGTAAATATCTAATGTTTCTTACATGCACTATTTTGGTGAATTCTCATATCTAGAAATTTCATATTTTTCCCCATACATTTTCGACTCTGATACAAATTTTTAATACAACTAATAATTATACAAAACCCCATTTGAAATACAGTTTGTATTAAATTTATCAACTTAAGCAATTTTCATTAATTTTCATATAAGTACTAATTTTATTAACTCATATAAGTTCCAAATTTTCATGTAATAGTCTTATTACCTCATACAAGTAATAATTTTTCACACAATAAATAATTGTTTACTAACTCACATAAGTTCTAAATTTTCATAGATTTTCTCAATGTGCAAAAAAGCCGAGTAAATATCTAATGTTTCTTGCATGCATTATTTCGATGAAACTTTATATTTATCAATTTCATATATATTTATTTTTTCATGTGTATATTTTCGGTTCTGCTAAAATTTTTCATACAACTAATAGCCTTTTTAACTCAGAAGTTGTGAATTTTCATACTAGTATATAATTTATTATCTCACATGAGTTCATTCGTTTTCATACAAGTAATTGTCGTATTAGCTCATACAAGCTATAATTTTTCATACAAGGAATAACTTTATTAATTCATAAAAACTATATATTTTCATATAAGTATTAAATTGATGAACTCATATAAGTTCATCAGTTTTCATACAAGTAATATCTATATTAACTCATGAAAGTTATAATATTTGATGTAAGTAATTGCTTTATTAATTCATGTAAGTTAGTTTCATTAGTTTTCATATGCCTAATTGTTTCTTAATTAACATAAATTTCAAATTATCATAGGTTTTGTCAATGTACAAAAAAAAGTCGAGTAAATATGTAATGTTTCTTGCATGCATAATTTTGATGAAGTTTCATATTTTTCTCACACATTTTCGACTCTGTTACAAGTTTTTCATATAAGCAATAACCTTTTCAACTCATAGAAGTTATGAGTTTTCAATAATTTTTCATATAAGTAATAACTTCATTAGCTCATAGAAGTTATAGATTTTCATATAAATATTAAATTGATGAACTCATATAAGGTGCGTTCGCGTAGCTGTTAATTGTTCAAGTTTAACCAAAACTTACAGGTTTTTGCGTTTGCGTACGCAAAAAAATTTGTAAAGTAGGGGAAATTGAGAGAGCAAAGTGGCATTTCATTTTGAGGGGAAGCTGTTAGTTTCTGTTGGAAAAATTTTTGCCAACAGGGAAACAGCTGATCAAAAACAGCTGGTTGGCATTTACGCAAATCACAAAATCAAACTTGATGGTTTGGAAGATAAAAATTACAAAATGCGACTAATTAAACTTGTAAGAAATAAGTAGTTATTTGTTTAATCAATAAACTGTGTCAGTATAACACTTTGCGACGACTTTTCGTACGTTTTAAATTTTACCATTTTGTATGTAAACAAAAATTATATCAGCTGTTCGTCTAACTTGCAAGTTTCTGCAAATTTTCTGTTCGCGTACTATTTTGGATATTTCTCTCTTGTGAGAGAACAGATGACATTTCGCCGGAATTTGGCAGTTGGTTGGTTTCTGCTGGAGATTTTAAACGAACGCACCTATAATTTCATAAATTTTCATATATGTTCATTAGTTTTCATATAAGTAATTGCCTTATTAACTAATACGAGTTATAGTTCTTCGTACAAGTAATAACTTTATTAAGTCATGGAAATTATAGATTTTCATACAAGTATAAAATTGATGAACTCATATAGTTTCATTAATTTTCATATAAGTTCATCAGTTTTCATATAAGTAATGACTTTATTATCTTATAGAAATTATAGATTTTCACCTATATATAAATATGAGTTTTCATAAAAAATGGGCTTGAGAACTTTTTTTAGTAAGTCAAGCATTTTTAAACATTTTTTTTATATATTTATGTGGGTTCGTTATCGCCCACTTGGCATTAATATACTTATTAGACAAATAATGATGATGAAATCAAGATCAAGGTTATTCTTATATTAATAAAAAGATGAATAGGCTAATATATTAATGTTTTAAAATCACACTACAACTTGGGGCTTATCAGAGAAATTAAATATATATGTATAGCTTACAATTTTTTGTTTGGCTATTTTTAATTTCTTTTTAAATTGCCATTGATTTATTAAAGGGGATTGGCGTTTTGAAAGCCAGCCAATTTTTGAATTCTTATGCTTATTAGAGAAATGAAGATGTAGTATATAAACTTATCTCTTTATTGAGATGAGTTCTCATTTACCAAAGAAATTTGCTGTGAATAAGGTCCATTTTTGCGAAAGTTTTTAAGTAAAGTATATAAACATATATAAATTAAACAAAGGACGAAGGTAAGCTTTTACTAAAAAGATCTAATAATAATAGAAAAAATATTTTCTAATTTTAAAATATATATACATATACACATATACAGGCATGTTCTGTAAATCGAACGATTTTGAAATCAATATG
>NW_016183037.1:0-5693 GCF_001687245.7 Rhagoletis zephyria | reverse complement strand
TGCATTTTTTTAATTTGATGTGGATATTTTTAGCTACGGACGGTGTCGCTAAATTTTTGCGCAATGATTTTAGCCAAGTTGGCTAAATGGTGACAATCTTAACATTTTTTTTTTTCGTTATTTCTCTATTCTTAGCTGCGTTTATTTTTTTTACATTTGCTTAAATTTTGTCTTCGATATTGCATTGCTATTTCGTATGCTGTAATTTTTGGCAAACTCTTGTTGGCAAATTGCAGCGGCGATATATATCAACTTGTCGAATTTCCTCGTACTCATTGGTTTTAAAAGTGAATTCACAACTTAGGATGCACGTACATATAGTACATTCAATTGAAATATACAAATATGTTTATTTAAATAAAATTTCAAATTAAAATCGTATGGCAGGAAAAGCCCATATATTTGTAATGCCCGTGTCGCAGAAAAAAATATTCTAGTGAAAATGTGTATCTTATAGAGACGTTTTATTCAACCTTAAACACCGAAAAAAACGTAAGCCACATGTTTTTTCAAAATATTATTTTTGATGCAAAAATGTATCTAGATGCTCTCGCAGCATTTCTGCATCAAATTTTTTTTTATTTTTTTATGTTGCTTACGATTTTTGGTGGTTAAGACTTCATACATTTAAAAGTTTAGATTTAGACATTTTTCTTAGTAGCGGAAAAACTAAAAAGTTACTTTACTCTTCTCGACAAGCTTATCACGAACTTTTTCCGAGTTTCGATTTCGAACCATTTAAATTGGCTATTCTGCCTACTGCATATCAGGTACACTTTTGCAATTCAATTCGAGCAGCAACTAGAACTTATCCGTATCATTCTCTTCAAGGCAGCAAGGGGAAATGGGGTTGCCATGCATGCCGATGATAGTCAGGATTTTGGGTCACGAGGAGTTAAAATAAGTGAGCATTTATTCCATATAAGAATTTTAATGTAGTTCGGTTCGTTTAAAGGAGCTCTGTTGAACTGCATCAAATTTGTTTTATCGGAAAAATGCTGACTTATTCCCTTTGGTAATTAAGCGATTAAGTTTGGAATAAAATATGTACGTGTACTTATCGAAAATTTTGAGTTCTATATAGAAATTTCACTGCATTTAACTATGTCTGCATTTAAAGATATGTATGTATTTACATATATACAAATGAAAATTTTGAATATAATTGTAATTCCAACACATTTTATGCATCAATGATCAAAGTGAATTGAATGAAGCCGACAAATGTATATATGTACATACGAGTATGTATGTATAAATAAATGGCATGTGGTCAGCACGTTTTCATCAAAATGTTTAAGGGAACTGCGCTACTGAAAACAGTTTATGCTTAAATATATTTAAATATATATACATACATACAAAAATATGTATACCAATACGCCCACGATGATGCGTAAGTGATGATAATTTAGTAAAATAAATATATATGAATATCATTACCATGACTGCGAGAACGCCCACAGAAGTATTTGTATTAACTTGAACGCGTATGTGTATGTATATGTATTTTTACTTATCTATAATTAACGTACACTTGATGATACATATACATATACATACATAGAGGAAAAACCGCTACTACGATTAAATGAAATGTAACAGTGACTTTTCTAGGAATACACTCGCATAATTTTCCCAGAGTTTCGATTTTCTTGGAATGCCATCAACAGAGTTATTAATATTTTTAGGAATCTCAAAATAGAAATTGGTAATAAGCGATATTAGTATTAAAAATACTTTGAGTCGCAGAGCCTTAATTGATATGGAAATGTTTTAAATTAGGTCCCCGCCATATGTCCGTGTGCAGAGATCAATCTTTAGAGAAGATATAAAATTAAGAACATCAAAATCTTAGATGATAGTCCGGTTCTTCTTTTACATGAAATTAAATTGTCAGTGATTCTCGTTTCTTGGCAGCAAGAGGGCCTGCCTTTCCTTTCCCCTTTTTCTAACAGAACTATATAAAATCAGCGAAGAGCCTAGGACAGTAGATAAAAGCATTGAAACTAAGTTTTCGGGCAAAGATATGCATTAGAGTGGCCATTTAAAATAACAGCATAACGACATCCAAGAAAATTTCAAAATTAAAGCAAATTTTTAGGGGTCGCTACCAGGGTCTTAAAAAATAAATTTTTTTACATAAATCGCAAAAAATCGATAAAATTTTTACCTTGGACAGCTATAGCTCAGCGGGTTTAAGGATTTATGTAATGTTAATTTTGGCGAATTATTGCCATTTTTAAATTTTTTTTTGCCAATTAAAAATTTTTCGAACCCTGGTGATAGTTTGATTTCCGGAGTGTTCAAAAAACTTTCGCTTAAAAATTTAGAATATTTTTTAGATGTTTGAAGAGGATTTCCACGTGTAAAAAAATTAAATTCAAATTAATTATTAACTTAAATTAATTGTTGAGAGGTAGGTATTTATAAAAGGGAGTTTGAAAAGGCTTTGTTTCTAAACTATATGTAGTAGAGTTGCCAGCTATTCAAATTCAACTTAATTCATCAGTTAATTGGAATACATCAAGGTCAGACGATGGATGTTTAAGAAGGTTGTAGCTTAAACATATTTTTGAAGAGGGTTACCACCTGTTTGAAAAGACGAATTTACTTAAATTGTACACGAGTTTTATGAAATTTTAAAATATGAGCGTCAGACGAAATAATTTTAAGAATGCTAACTTGAAAAAAATTTCTGATTAGGGTTGCCACCTATTCGAAAAGTCAAATACATATATCTAACTATACAAATACTATATAATACACGAAAACATTTTTCGTGAAGGTCATCGGTTTAAAAGTAAGTTGCCAAATTAAAAGGCTGTAGATGGAGAAGAAGGTTATATTTTTTGAAGTTAAAACTGTTTTTTTAGAACTAGAAGGGGATTTTAAGCAAAAATAATTTATGAAATTTTTGAAAATTCCTCCTATGGTGTGCAATTACTTGACCACTGATTTTGGCGTTTTAATGCCATACAGGTTCATTAGTTTATTTTAAACAGTAAATACGAAAGAGTAACAACTCTCATATATTCAGGATAACAAAAAAAAAAGAAGTTTTTCATTGACTTTTAACTACTACGTTAACGCATTTGTGATTTCACAAAATCATTTCATGAAACGCTATTAAAGCTCAATTCTTGTAGTTATTTCAACTACATTTCGTGAAATAACTTATTAAAATCAGGGACCGTAACAGTTAAAACATTTATTAAAAAAATCGCTCTTTAACAATTATTTTTTGACTTTCATTTAATTACTCTTTAAACTCTCTCTCTTTTCAATCATACTCATAAAAGTCATTTGTATAAGTCGTAATAAAGTTTTATTTCCCAACACCCTCTTAACTGCGAAAAATGTTAATGACTTTTAATCGATTGATTTAAAAATTAAAAGTCGATGACTGATTTATATTAATGACTTTTAAAAGTAAAAGTCACTGACTGATTTTTATTGATGACTTTTATAAATAAAACTCTTCAATAACTGTTATCTAAGACATATGATATAAAAATCAAAAATAATTGTTATTTTGGATTTGTAATGCAAAAAATCTAAAAAATTGTTATTTTTTAAATTTTGCATAAAAATTGCAAATAAAAATTTATTTTCAAATTTGAGTCTCGGTGCAAAAAGAGATCGATTGGTGTGTTTCACTTAATTGTACAACATTTCCTTCATAGTGAATTTTTCCATGACAGTTTTCATCAATAACTGTTATGTTCGGCCCCTGCTTAAAATGGCAAATGCCTTTATATTTATGCTGACATTATTTTAATGATATATCTGAATGAAATTGTGCAGTTAATTTTTCTAATTATATATGCCATTACCATGCGCACTTATTGAATGGAACAGATCCCTCTGCAAGTTATTCGGTTTGCAGTTAAAGTGTGTTTGTTCAATAAGCAGAGATTCAGAAACGCTTCCAAATAATAATTTCACTACAAAAGCCGAATAAGCGATATGTATACATACGTATAGCAGTATATATGTACATACACCTTAGAATATCTACACAATATATCAGCTGTTTGTGTGGGAAATCAAAAAAGTCAGCGTACCGACAAGTCACTTTAATAACTGATAGATACTCGTACAATTTCAAAGGCTGTCGTTCCTTTNACCTGCTTAAAATGGCAAATGCCTTTATATTTATGCTGACATTATTTTAATGATATTTCTGAATGAAATTGTGCAGTTATTTTTTCTAATTATATATGCCATTACCATGCGCACTTATTAAATGGAACAGATCCATCTGCAAGGTATTCGGTTTGCAGTTAATGTGTGTTTGTTCAATAAGCAGAGATTCAGAAACGCTTCCAAATAATAATTTCACTACAAAAGCCGAATAAGCCATAGGTTTACATACGTATAGCAGTATATACATACACCTTAGAATATCTACACAATATATCAGCTGTTTGTGTGGGAAATCAAAAAAGTCAGCGTACCGACAAGTCACTTTAATAACTGATAGATACTCGTACAATTTCAAAGGCTGTCGTTCCTTTTTACTACTAAGGGGCAGAAGTGGCGAGTCAAAATTTAAAGCATACCCTTAATTGTTCGTGACATGGACGAAGCTTAAATGTATGTAAATGACAGTAAAGGGGACACTTTAAAAATGCATGAAGTGATGGAGACGAATAGTACACACACACACATAGCCTACTTATTAGTAGAGTGGTTGCAATGCTATTAAAAGCGAATGTAAAAATAAAATTAGGTTAAGCAAAAACAAATTCGTAATATGCACGAGTGCTCCGACAGACGGGAAGGCTTTGGAGAAGGAAGAGGTATGTACATACACAACAAAAAAAGGAGAAGCAAAAAAAAAAACGAAATGGTATGCACTCCAACTTCTCGTCGGCAATTTGCAGGCCACTGCAATTTAAGTTATTTTTACGCCAAATATGGCAATGAAAATTTACGTAGACCAAAGTGAGAGGGGAAGCATTCAGATATACTAAAAATATATGTACATAATCATATAAGTGATTGGAGAGAGTAAGTGAGCATAGAATGCGCATGAAAAACAGCTGAGCGCGAGAGTATGCAAGAAAAGTGCAGCATTCGGAAGACACGCTCAGATACGACGAGCTGAACTTATACAACTACAAAGGTAAATGTATAAGTGCTATAGTTGCATATAGTGTGTATGTATGTATAAGCGCTCGATTCGTCTCAACTGTGCCAAATACCAAACTGTATCCCCAGCGCAAAACCCCAAACTTTATTGTGTTGTGGGTCAGTGTGTTAATGGGCAGTCAACATGCATGAACACGTACTACCAGGAGCATTAACACTAACACAAGTGTATGTGTATGTATACAATGCTAATCAAACTCTCAGTCAACTCAGCTACTCCAGTTTGGCAGGTACTTAGGCACATGGCGTATACGTAACCTGCAATGCCCACGCTCGAATACAATGCAGAGCGGGCGATTGAGAGTGCGAATACGAGTGCTAGTGTGAGTAACTTCGAAAACTAACTAAATATAAACCAAGCATGATACATGGAAGAGCGAGTACCTAATAGTTANTAACTAAATATAAACCAAGCATGATACATGGAAGAGCGAGTACCTAATAGTTAACCATAATGCGGAACAACAACGAAATATTTCATGAATGCATGTAAATCAATGATGGGCAAAACGCTACTCGCGAGTAGCGTCTGCGTC
>NW_016183036.1:0-5694 GCF_001687245.7 Rhagoletis zephyria | reverse complement strand
CTGCACTTCCGTTCTGCCGTGCGCGGAAAAGCTTCTGAATAAACCAAAAACCGATTTAAGCCATTAGAATAAACTCACGCTTACTTGTATATATGGGTAAATTCACGACAAATCGACCAGTGGTTGGAATCGAGATTTTTGATTTGGATGAATTTTGGTCAGAACATTTCTTTTATCCTATAACGTAATTCTGCCAATTGAGAGAAATAATGTTTATTTCGAAAGCTATGTAAAAATTCACAATTTCCGTAATTTTTTGTATTTTTTGAATATCTCGAACATTATTCAAGTTACAAAAATGGTCTGGGCCCGTTGATATTTGGGACTATAACAAAAAATAATAATTTTATAAATTTCATAAAAATAAAAAAATTTACAGAACTTTTAAATTTAACTTTAAATTTTTTTCGAAATTCGAAAATTCGTAAAAAAACATCTCCCTCAAAAATTCAGGCTCACTTTTTAAGCTCAGTTAGATGTGTTGCATAAAAAAATGCCAAAAATTTATATAACCTTTTGTTTTTATAATTTTCTTAATTTCAAAATTGTGGTGTTTTTTCCTCTACATTTTTCTTTTCATAGCCCTAAATAAAATGAAACCAGAACCATTTTTGTAACTATAATAGGTTTTGAAACGAAAATTTTCATCTTTCGAAAGAAAATTTTTTATTAATTTTTCCTTTGCAGAACTTTTGTATATGCGAGGCCACGCGCTGAATTTGTACATATGTACACAAAGCCGTATCACGACATATGAAAGAAAAAAATTTAAGCGCGTGTCAGTTTTATTTAAACACCTATGGCGATAGAAAATTTGGGTGGAAACAAATTTTTTTTAGGCACCCCCTAAAAACCGCTAAGTCGCGGTTTTTCCTATAACTTTCTTATTTTATATCCGATTTTTTAACTCTTTATGTCNGTTGATATTTGGGACTATAACAAAAAATAATAATTTTATAAATTTCATAAAAATAAAAAAATTTACAGAACTTTTAAATTTAACTTTAAATTTTTTTCGAAATTCGAAAATTCGTAAAAAAACATCTCCCTCAAAAATTCAGGCTCACTTTTTAAGCTCAGTTAGATGTGTTGCATAAAAAAATGCCAAAAATTTATATAACCTTTTGTTTTTATAATTTTCTTAATTTCAAAATTGTGGTGTTTTTTCCTCTACATTTTTCTTTTCATAGCCCTAAATAAAATGAAACCAGAACCATTTTTGTAACTATAATAGGTTTTGAAACGAAAATTTTCATCTTTCGAAAGAAAATTTTTTATTAATTTTTCCTTTGCAGAACTTTTGTATATGCGAGGCCACGCGCTGAATTTGTACATATGTACACAAAGCCGTATCACGACATATGAAAGAAAAAAATTTAAGCGCGTGTCAGTTTTATTTAAACACCTATGGCGATAGAAAATTTGGGTGGAAACAAATTTTTTTTAGGCACCCCCTAAAAACCGCTAAATCGCGGTTTTTCCTATAACTTTCTTATTTTATATCCGATTTTTTAACTCTTTATGTTGCTAAAAAGGTCTCGCTCATAACTAATCGGCCATTAAACAGTTTTGGCCTTCAAAAATTTGGCAACCCTACTTTTCATAATACATTATTGAACATCTAGAGGCCAAGTCCTTTCATTTGATATTTGATGAGCGTGGTAAAAAAGTCTCGCCTTTGCTTTATACTATGTAAGGAAGAGCTTTGACCGAAATTCAAAAATTGGTCTATTTGACATGGATTAACCCATATATGCATGCATATGAATACATACTACAGTGGCGGTCAAAAATGGATGTATGGTGTTTGGTTTTTAATATTTACATTGTTTTCAAGCTAAAATTTTTTCGTTATTTTTTATAAAAATATGGTTCATACTTTTATGAAAACCATACAAATANAATACATTATTGAACATCTAGAGGCCAAGTCCTTTCATTTGATATTTGATTAGCGTGGTAAAAAAGTCTCGTCTTTGCTTTATACTATGTAAGGAAGAGCTTTGACCGAAATTCAAAAGTTGGTCGATTTGACATGGATTAACCCATATATGCATGCATACGTATACATACTACAGTGGCGGTCAAAAATAGATGTATGGTGTTTGGTTTTTAATATTTACATTGTTTTCATGCTAAAATTTTTTCGTTATTTTTTATAAAAATATGGTTCATACTTTTATTAAAACCATACAAATCACACTTTCAAACTTTATAAAGAATTTAGAAAAATTCCACAAATTTTTATCTAACTTTCGAGATTTTTATAAAAAATTTCTATAAGTTGTTTGGGTGTGCAGTTGACCGGCTTATAAAATTATTATTTNTATAAAAATATGGTTCATACTTTTATTAAAACCATACAAATCACACTTTCAAACTTTATAAAGAATTTAGAAAAATTCCACAAATTTTTATCTAACTTTCGAGAGTTTTATAAAAAATTTCTATAAGTTGTTTGGGTGTGCAGTTAACAGGCTTATAAAATCTTTATTTTTTTAATAATTTTTTTGATGACGGCGGTTTTCACTTATAAACATGAATTGCTTGTAGAAGAATATGCGCAAGACCATTTCCGAAAAAAAGACAAATTTTTATTTAAATTTCTAGAATTTTAAACAAAATTTTTATAAATTGTTTGGGTATGCAGTTAACAGGCTTATACATTTTTTTTATCATTTTTTTTTTTTGATGACGGCGGTTTTCACTTTTGTCCATATAAACATGAATTTCTTGTAGAAGAATATGCGCAAGACCGTTTGCGAAAAAAATAAAAAGTCAACGCCAGTTTTCCTAAATTTCGTTATTTATATGCAAAAAAAAGGGCAAAAGCCGTAGAAAAAAAAAATATTAAAAATCAATGCGATTTTGTAGCCGCTCAGAACTTGCACTTATTTTGATAAAAAAAATTTGTAGGCCTAGTCCCAAAAAATTTATAAAAATTCTGGATAAAAAGCTCGAAATTTAAATAAAAATTTGTCGAATTTTTGTTAAAGCATGAACCATATATTTATAAAAAAACATATCAAACAAATTTTAGCTTCAAAAACAGTGTAAATATTGAAAAGAAAACAGCATTCATCCATTTTTAACCGCCACTGTATATATACACACTGCAAATGACTGTAACTGCAAGCAACTTTTATATAACTGAAAACTAACCGGTTAAGTGGGGGCGGGTGGGGTAGAGGTGTGTACTTACATACACCACATGCCTCATGCCACAAGCTGCCACTGTCACGTTGGCAAACTTTGATTGTCAAAGGAATTGCTATGCGAGGGAGTGAAAAATAATGTAAGCAGCGCGAAAGAATTTCACAGCGGGCAGAAGGGAAATGCGGAGAAAGTGGGAGTGTTCGCCAACTACTTTGTAAAATACTGCAGTGATCAAGTAATGCAAAGACCTTTTGGGGTCACCGTCAGTTTCAATGACTTTTGCAAATTCACAGCGACAACAATAGCAACAGCAACAATCACTTATGAAACTTCAACTCAAAACGATGAAAAAATTCACTATTTGATTGAGCTTATATAAAAAAATAAACTGCAGCCATAAATGATTTCGCTGGCAAAAGTGTGTGGGAATATTGCTTTTCACTACATAGAGAACACATTTAAGTCCTATTGTTTTTTGATTCCCTTGAATAGGTACAGTGGATTTAACACAAAGAAAGATCAATCAACAAAAACATACCATGCATTTTAATTCTACTATACAACACTTTTAGTATTTTCTACTCATCCTTAATTCCAATGTATGAAAAAACCCTACTAAAACGACTATGTAGAGGCACTTTGAAAAATCAAGGACATCTCGCTGCTTACCACTTTAATCGTCGGAAAGAAAAACTGCCAACCATCACATGGATTGCCTGACACACAAACTGTGCAAAACATCCAATTCCAAATATTTTCCATTAAATTTAGGTGCTGTAAATAGAACGAAATCGTGCGAATCGGTGCGTAGCTTTGGTAGCATATTCAAGAAATAGGTACGAAAAATGTAAAAAAAAAAATTATTTTATGCTTGTTTTGCATGAATTATACGAAATTTTGGAAACTGCAAATATTATATCAACTCCACTGAACTACGAAATCGCAGTTGAGACCGCCATACATACTCTCTTATTGGGCATGGAGGGGAACCAAACAACGTTCGTCCTTTCAAAAATCGTGGCAATTATTATTAAATCCGTTGTAGCCTTCAAAATTAAACTTTTCGCCAGAAAAAACNATCCTTAATTCCAATGTATGAAAAAACCCTACTAAAACGACTATGTAGAGGCACTTTGAAAAATCAAGGACATCTCGCTGCTTACCACTTTAATCGTCGGAAAGAAAAACTGCCAACCATCACATGGATTGCCTGACACACAAACTGTGCAAAACATCCAATTCCAAATATTTTCCATTAAATTTAGGTGCTGTAAATAGAACGAAATCGTGCGAATCGGTGCGTAGCTTTGGTAGCATATTCAAGAAATAGGTACGAAAAATGTAAAAAAAAAAATTATTTTATGCTTGTTTTGCATGAATTATACGAAATTTTGGAAACTGCAAATATTATATCAACTCCACTGAACTACGAAATCGCAGTTGAGACCGCCATACATACTCTCTTATTGGGCATGGAGGGGAACCAAACAACGTTCGTCCTTTCAAAAATCGTGGAAATTATTATTAAATCCGTTGTAGCCTTCAAAATTAAACTTTTCGCCAGAAAAAAACACAATTTTCTAGTTGTCCTTTGTTTAGAGTAATCCCTAAGTTGCCTTGTGGTGTCATCAACACCAACGTTTCTCTTTCATTTTGGTCCACTAGTTCGGCAATAAAATGCTGACCTCGTAAAGGACTTTTGTTATTTTCGTCTAACTTTTGTGTTTTGACTCCATTTCATGCTTGTTTCATGCGATCTTACGGGCCGACTTCAGTTCAGTTTAACCCATCAAATACCGCCAGAATGGGATTTTTTAACCCTTAGTTTCAAAAATAGCTTATAGATGGTTAAAATGTCCATTTAAATATTGCGCTAAATTTTTCTAAGGATAACCGAATGTAATGAAAAATAATACTAATTTTTACCAAAAAGGGGGAACTTTAACCCTAAGTAGAAAACATTGCGATGCGAGGGAGCAAATCCTGGGGTTTCACCACCACTTAAGAATGCTAACGATAAAACGATGTGAGCAGTTGTAATTCGATGAACTTTTTGAATATCAGCGACCATGTTTGTTACGTCTTTTTGCATTTCAGGTGACGATATATACATATGTATGTATATATACATAAGCAAAATAATGCGTTAGTATAGAAAAAAAGTTGATGAAAAATTTCGTTATTGCTCCGATTTTTCGAATCATTTACTCCCGAATCGAGTTTCAGTAGTCCGAACGCTGATGCAGATGTTTTGATGTGGAGTCCAATTTATAACAAAAATTGCGAAAATCCCATGCCTTTACTCCACAATGCATCAACATAAATCTATCCATATTATTTTATAAATACCGCTACATTTCAAAATCCAAACACTTTCTTCTCTCCACTTGAAACCAAAAAACGACAACAAAGATATATATGTACATGCATATTAGGCAGCTGCAAATAGATGTACATATGTCAAATATATTCTTATAAATGTATTTGTTATTTAGCGGGTTTTTCTCATTCTTGCGCAACACTCCAGCTCCTTTCATT